>NW_024098639.1:0-36558 GCF_016545835.1 Crotalus tigris
TTGGGTATGGTTAGGAGGGCACTGACTTTTCCAGCCTGTCCTATCTATATTTCCTGGTAAAATACATGGGAAAATCCCATTTAGGAAAATTCCACTTAGGGTTAGGGTTAGGTCACCATGAACTCGTACAGCAAAATGGACATTGCCAGCAAACACAGAGTGCTTGTGTATAGTTAGGAGGGCAGTGACCTTTCCAGCCTGCCCTATCTATATTTCCTGGTAAAATACATGGGAAAATCCCATTTAGGAAAATTCCACTTAGGGTTAGGTCACCATGAACTCGTAGAGCAAAATGGACATTGCCAGCAAACACAGAGTGCTTGTGTATAGTTAGGAGGGCAGTGACCTTTCCAACCTGCCCTATCTAAATTTCCTGGTAAAATACATGGGAAAATCCCATTTAGGAAAATTCCACTTAGGGTTAAGGTTAGGTCACCATGAACTTGTAGAGCAAAATGGACATTGCTAACAGACTCGGAGTGCTTGTGAATAGTTAGGAGGGCACTTATTTTTCCAGCCTGCCCTATGTATGTTTCCTGGTAAGAACAATGGGAAAATCCCATTTAGGAAAATTCCACTTAGGGTTAGGGTTAGGTCACCATGAACTCGTAGAGCAAAATGGACATTGCCAACAAATTCGGAGTGCTTGTGAATGGTTAGGAGGGCACTGACGTTTCCAGCCTGTCTTTTCTATGTTTCCTCGTAAAATACATGGGAAAATCCCATTTAGGAAAATTCCACGTAGAGTTAGGGTTAGGTCACCATGAACCCGTAGAGCAAAATGGACATCGCCAACAAATTCGGAGTGCTTGTGAATGGTTAGGAGGGCACTGACGTTTCCAGCCTGTCTTTTCTATGTTTCCTCGTAAAATACATGGGAAAATCCCATTTAGGAAAATTCCACTTAGCGTTAGGGTTAGGTCACCATGAACTCTTACAGCAAAATGCACATTGCCAACAAACTCAGAGTGCTTAGGTATAGTTAGGAGGGCAATGACCTTTCCAGCCTGTCTTTTCTATGTTTCCTCGTAAAATACATGGGAAAATCCCATTTAGGAAAATTCCACTTAGCGTTAAGGTTAGGTCACCATGAACTCTTACAGCAAAATGGACATTGCCAACAAACTCAGAGTGCTTGGGTATAGTTAGGAGGGCACTGACCTTTCCAGCCTGTCTTTTCTATGTTTCCTCGTAAAATACATGGGAAAATCCCATTTAGGAAAATTCCACTTAGGGTTAGGTCACCATGAATTTGTACAGCAAAATGGACATGGTCAACAAACTTGGAGTGCTTGTGAATGGTTAGGAGGTCACTGACTTTTCCAGCCTGCACTATGTATGTTTCCTGGTAAAAACAATGGGAAAATCCAATTTAGGAAAATTCCACTTAGGGTTAAGGTTAGGTCACCATGAACTCGTAGAGCAAAATGGACATCGCCAACAAACACAGAGTGCTTGGGTATGGTTAGGAGGGAACTGAGGATTGCAGTCTGCCTTGTCTATGTTTCCTGATAAAATACATGGGAAAATCCCATTTAGGAAAATTCTACTTAGGGTTAGGGTTAGGTCACCAGGAACCCGTAGAGCAAAATGGATACTGCCAACAAACTCAGAGTGCTTGTGAATGGTTAGGAGGGCACTGACTTTTCCAGCCTGCCCTATCTATATTTCCTGGTAAAATATATGGGAAAATCCAATTTAGGAAAATTCCACTTAGGGTTAGGGTTAGGTCACCATGAACTCGTAGAGCAAAATGGACATCGCCAACAAACACAGAGTGCTTGGGTATGGTTAGGAGAGAACTGAGGATTGCAGTCTGCCTTGTCTATGTTTCCTGGTAAAATACATGGGAAAATCCCATTTAGGAAAATTCAACTTAGGGTTAGGGTAAGGTGAACATGAGCTCGTGGAGCAAAGTGGACATTGCCAACAAACTCGGAGTGCTTGGGTATGGTTAGGAGGCACTGACTTTTCTAAGCTGCCCTATCTATGTTTCCTGGTAAAATGCATGGGAAAATCCCATTTAGGAAAATTCCACTTGGGGTTACGGTTAGGTCACCATGAACTCTTACAGCAAAATGCACATTGCCAACAAACTCAGAGTGCTTGAGTATAATTAGGAGGGCACTGACCTTTCCAGCCTGTCTTTTCTATGTTTCCTCGTAAAATACATGGGAAAATCCCATTTAGGAAAATTCCACTTAGCGTTAGGGTTAGGTCACCATGAACTCGTAGAGCAAAATGGACATCGCCAACAAACACAGAGTGCTTGGGTATGGTTAGGAGGGCACTGACCTTTCCAGCCTGTCTTTTCTATGTTTCCTGGTAAAATACATGGGAAAATCCCATTTAGGAAAATTCCACTTAGGGTTAGGGTTAGGTCACCATGAACTCGTACAGCAAAATGGACATTGCTAAAAAACTCGGAGTGCTTGTGAATGGTTAGGAGGGCAGTGACGTTTCCAGCCTGCCTTGTCTATGTTTCCTGGTAAAATACATGGGAAAATCCCATTTAGGAAAATTCAACTTAGGGTTAGGGTAAGGTGAACATGAGCTCGTGGAGCAAAGTGGACATTGCCAACAAACTCGGAGTGCTTGGGTATGGTTAGGAGGCACTGACTTTTCTAAGCTGCCCTATCTATGTTTCCTGGTAAAATACATGGGAAAATCCCATTTAGGAAAATTCCACTTGGGGTTACGGTTAGGTCACCATGAACTCTTACAGCAAAATGCACATTGCCAACAAACTCAGAGTGCTTGAGTATAATTAGGAGGGCACTGACCTTTCCAGCCTTTCTTTTCTATGTTTCCTCGTAAAATACATGGGAAAATCCCATTTAGGAAAATTCCACTTAGCGTTAGGGTTAGGTCACCATGAACTCTTACAGCAAAATGGATATTGCCAACAAACTCAGAGTGCTTGGGTATAGTTAGGAGGGCACTGACCTTTCCAGCCTTTCTTTTCTATGTTTCCTCGTAAAATACATGGGAAAATCCCATTTAGGAAAATTCCACTTAGGGTTAGGTCACCATGAATTTGTACAGCAAAATGGACATGGTCAACAAACGTGGAGTGCTTCTGAATGGTTAGGAGGGCACTGACTTTTCCAGCCTGCACTATGTATGTTTCCTGGTAAAAACAATGGGAAAATCCCATTTAGGAAAATTCCACTTAGTGTTAAGGTTAGGTCACCATGAACTCGTAGAGCAAAATGGTCATCGCCAACAAACAAAGAGTGCTTGGGTATGGTTAGGAGGGAACTGAGGATTGCAGTCTGCCTTGTCTATGTTTCCTGATAAAATACATGGGAAAATCCCATTTAGGAAAATTCTACTTAGGGTTAGGGTTAGGTCACCAGGAACCCGTAGAGCAAAATGGATACTGCCAACAAATTCAGAGTGCTTGGGTATGGTTAGGAGGGCACTGACCTTTCCAGCCTGTCTTTTCTATGATTCCTGGTAAAATACATGGGAAAATCCCATTTAGGAAAATTCAACTTAGGGTTAGGGTTAGGTCACCATGAACTCATAGAGCAAAATGGACATTGCCAACAAACTCGGAGTGCTTGGGTACGGTTACGAGGGATCTGACTTCTCTAGGCTGCCCTATCTATGATTCCTGGTAAAATACATGGGAAAATCCCATTTAGGAAAATTCCACTTAGGGTTAGGGTTAGGTCACCATGAACTCGTACAGCAAGATGGACATTGCCAACAAACACAGAGTGCTTGGGTATGGTGAGGAGGGAACTGAGGATTGCAGTCTGCTTTGTCTATGTGTCCTGAATAAAATACATGGGAAATCCCATTTAGGAAATTCCACGTCAGGGTTAGGGTTAGGTCACATGAACTCGTAGAGCAAAATGGACATCGCCAACAACACAGAGTGCTTTCCGCGGTATGGTCCGGAGGGACCTGAGGATGCAGCCTGCCTATGATTATTCTGGGAAAATACATGGGGAAAATCCCATTAGGAAATTCACTTAGGGTAGGGTTAGAGTCACCATGAAAATTTGTACAGCAAAATGGACATGGTCAACAAACTTGGAGTGCTTGTGAATGGTTAGGAGGGCACTGACTTTTCCAGCCTGCACTATGTATGTTTCCAGGTAAAAACAATGGGAAAATCCCATTTAGGAAAATTCCACTTAGGGTTAAGGTTAGGTCACCATGAACTCGTAGAGCAAAATGAACATTGCCAACAAAATCGCTAAGTGGAATTTAGCTAAATGGGATTTTCCCATGTATTTTACGAGGAAACATAGAAAAGAAAGGGTGGAAACGTCAGTATCCTCCTAACCATTAACAAGCACTCCGAGTTTTTTAGCAATGTCCATTTTGCTGTACGAGTTCATGGTGACCTAACCCTAACCCTAAGTGGAATTTTCCTAAATGGGATTTTCCCATGTATTTTACCAGGAAACATAGACAAGGCAGACTGCAATCCTCACTGCCCTCCTAACCATACACAAGCACTCTGTGTTTGTTGGCGATGTCCATTTTGCTCTATGGGTTCATGGTGACCTAACCCTACGTGGAATTTTCCTAAATGTGATTTTCCCATGTATTTTATCAGGAAACATAGACAAGGCAGGCTGGAAACCTCAGGGCCCTCCTAACCATACCCAAGCACTCCGAGTTTGTTGGCAATGTCCATTTTGCTCTATGAGTTCATGGTGACCTAACCGTAACCCTAAGTTGAATTTTCCTAAATGGGATTTTCCCATGTATTTTACCAGGAAACATAGAAAAGACAGGCTGGAAAGGTCAGTGCCCTCCTAACCATTCACAAGCACTCTGAGTTTTTTGGCAATGTCCATTTTGCTGTACGGGTTCATGGTGACCTAACCCTAACCCTAAGTGGAATTTTCCTAAATGGGATTTTCCCATGTATTTTATTAGAAAACATAGACAAGGCAGACTGCAATCCTCAGTGCCCTCCTAACCATACTCAAGCACTCTGTGTTTGTTGGCGATGTCCATTTTGCTCTACGGGTTCCTGGTGACCTAACCCTAACCCTAAGTGGAATTTCCCTAAATGGGATTTTCCCATGTATTTTACCAGGTAACATAGAAAAGACAGGCTGGAAAGGTCAGTGCCCTCCTAACCATTCACAAGCACTCTGAGTTTTTTGGCAATGTCCATTGGCCCCTCTATGAGTTCATGGTTCGGGTTAAGGGTTAGGTCACCATGAAACTCGTAGAGCAAAATGGACATCGCCAACAAACAACAGAGTGGCTTGGTCCTATGGTTAGGAGGGCACTGACCTTTCCAGCCGTGTCTTTTCTAGGTTTCCTCGTTAAATACATGGAAAATCCATTTAGGAAAATTCCACTTAGAGTAGGTCACCATGAAGTTGTTCAGCAAAATTGGAATGGTCACAAACTTGGAGTGCTTGTGAATGTTAGGAGGGCACTGACTTTTCCAGCTGCCCTATCTAGATTTCCTGGTAAAATACATGGGAAAATCCCATTTAGGAAAATTCCACTTAGGGTTAGGGTTAGGTCACCATGAACTCGTACAGCAAAATGGACATTGCCAACAAACACAGAGTGCTTGTGTATAGTTAGGAGGGCAGTGACCTTTCCAGCCTGCCCTATCTATATTTCCTGGTAAAATACATGGGAAAATCCCATTTAGGGAAATTCCACTTAGGGTTAGGGTTAGGTCACCATGAACTCGTAGAGCAAAATGGACATCGCCAACAAACACAGAGTGCTTGGGTATGGTTAGGAGAGAACTGAGGATTGCAGTCTGCCTTCTCTATGTTTCCTGATAAAAAACATGGGAAAATCCCATTTAGGAAAATTCCACTTAGGGTTAGGGTTAGGTCACCATGAAGTCGTAGAGCAAAATGAACATTGCCAACAAAATCGGAGTGCTTGGGTATGGTTAGGAGGGCACTGACTTTTCCAGCCTGCCCTATCTATATTTCCTGGTAAAATACATGGGAAAATCCCATTTAGGAAAATTCCACTTAGGGTTAGGATTAGGTCACCATGAACTCGTAGAGCAAAATGGACATTGCCAGCAAACACAGAGTGCTTCTGTATAGTTAGGAGGGCAGTAACCTTTCCAGCCTGCCCTATCTATATTTCCTGGTAAAATACATGGGAAAATCCCATTTAGGAAAATTCCACTTAGGGTTAAGGTTAGGTCACCATGAACTCGTAGAGCAAAATGGTCATCGCCAACAAACAAAGAGTGCTTGGGTATGGTTAGGAGGGAACTGAGGATTGCAGTCTGCCTTGTCTATGTTTCCTGATAAAATACATGGGAAAATCCCATTTAGGAAAATTCTACTTAGGGTTAGGGTTAGGTCACCAGGAACCTGTAGAGCAAAATGGATACTGCCAACAAACTCAGAGTGCTTGGGTATGGTTAGGAGGGCACTGACCTTTCCAGCCTGTCTTTTCTATGATTCCTGGTAAAATACATGGGAAAATCCCATTTAGGAAAATTCCACTTAGGGTTAGGGTTAGGTCACCATGAACTCGTACAGCAAGATGGACATTGCCAACAAACACAGAGTGCTTGGGTATGGTTAGGAGGGAACTGAGGATTGCAGTCTGCTTTGTCTATGTTTCCTGATAAAATATATGGGAAAATCCCTTTTAGGAAAATTCCACTTATGGTTAGGGTTAGGTCACCATGAACTCGTAGAGCAAAATGGACATCGCCAACAAACACAGAGTGCTTGGGTATGGTTAGGAGGGCACTGACCTTTCCAGCCTGCCCTATCTATATTTCCTGGTAAAATACATGGGAAAATCCCATTTAGGAAAATTCCACTTAGGGTTAGGTCACCATGAATTTGTACAGCAAAATGGACATGGTCAACAAACTTGGAGTGCTTGTGAATGGTTAGGAGGGCACTGACTTTTCCAGCCTCCACTATGTATGTTTCCAGGTAAAAACAATGGGAAAATCCCATTTAGGAAAATTCCACTTAGGGTTAAGGTTAGGTCACCATGAACTCATAGAGCAAAATGGACATCGCCAACAAACACAGAGTGCTTGGGTATGGTTAGGAGGGCACTGACCTTTCCAGCCTTTCTTTTCTATGTTTCCTCGTAAAATACATGGGAAAATCCCATTTAGGAAAATTCCACTTAGGGTTAGGTCACCATGAATTTGTACAGCAAAATGGACATGGTCAACAAACGTGGAGTGCTTGTAAATGGTTAGGAGGGCACTGACTTTTCCAGCCTGCACTATGTATGTTTCCTGGTAAAAACAATGGGAAAATCCCATTTAGGAAAATTCCACTTAGGGTTAAGGTTAGCTCACCATGAACTCGTAGAGCAAAATGAACATTGCCAACAAAATCGGCGTGCTTGGGTATGGTTAGGAGGGCACTGACTTTTCCAGCCTGTCCTATCTATATTTCCTGGTAAAATACATGGGAAAATCCCATTTAGGAAAATTCCACTTAGGGTTAAGGTTAGCTCACCATGAACTCGTAGAGCAAAATGGACATTGCCAGCAAACACAGAGTGCTTGTGTATAGTTAGGAGGGCAGTGACCTTTCCAGCCTGCCCTATCTAAATTTCATGGTAAAATACATGGGAAAATCCCATTTAGGAAAATTCCACTTAGGGTTAAGGTTAGGTCACCATGAACTTGTAGAGCAAAATGGACATTGCTAACAGACTCGGAGTGCTTGTTAATAGTTAGGAGGGCACTTATTTTTCCAGCCTGCCCTATGTATGTTTCCTGGTAAGAACAATGGGAAAATCCCATTTAGGAAAATTCCACTTAGTGTTAGGGTTAGGTCACCATGAACTCGTAGAGCAAAATGGACATTGCCAACAAACTCAGAGTGCTTCGGTATGGTTAGGAGGCACTGACTTTTCTAAGCTGCCCTATCTATATTTCCTGGTAAAATACATGGGAAAATCCCATTTAGGAAAATTCCACTTGCGGTTACGGTTAGGTCACCATTAACCCATAGAGCAAAATGGACATTGCCAACAAACTCGGAGTGCTTGGGTATGGTTAGGAGGGCCCTGAGGTTTCCAGCCTGCCTTGTCTATGTTTCCTGATAAAATACATGGGAAAATCCCATTTAGGAAAATTCCACGTAGGGTTAGGGTTAGGTCACCATGAACCCGTAGAGCACAATGGACATCGCCAACAAATTCGGAGTGCTTGTGAATGGTTAGGAGGGCACTGACGTTTCCAGCCTGTCTTTTCTATGTTTCCTCGTAAAATACATGGGAAAATCCCATTTAGGAAAATTCCACTTAGCGTTAGGGTTAGGTCACCATGAACTCTTACAGCAAAATGCACATTGCCAACAAACTCAGAGTGCTTAGGTATAGTTAGGAGGGCACTGACCTTTCCAGCCTGTCTTTTCTATGTTTCCTCGTAAAATACATGGGAAAATCCCATTTAGGAAAATTCCACTTAGCGTTAAGGTTAGGTCACCATGAGCTCTTACAGCAAAATGGACATTGCCAACAAACTCAGAGTGCTTGGGTATAGTTAGGAGGGCACTGACCTTTCCAGCCTGTCTTTTCTATGTTTCCTCGTAAAATACATGGGAAAATCCCATTTAGGAAAATTCCACTTAGGGTTAGGTCACCATGAATTTGTACAGCAAAATGGACATGGTCAACAAACTTGGAGTGCTTGTGAATGGTTAGGAGGGCACTGACTTTTCCAGCCTGCACTATGTATGTTTCCTGGTAAAAACAATGGGAAAATCCAATTTAGGAAAATTCCACTTAGGGTTAAGGTTAGGTCACCATGAACTCGTAGAGCAAAATGGACATCGCCAACAAACACAGAGTGCTTGGGTATGGTTAGGAGGGAACTGAGGATTGCAGTCTGCCTTGTCTATGTTTCCTGATAAAATACATGGGAAAATCCCATTTAGGAAAATTCTACTTAGGGTTAGGGTTAGGTCACCAGGAACCCGTAGAGCAAAATGGATACTGCCAACAAATTCAGAGTGCTTGGGTATGGTTAGGAGGGCACTGACCTTTCCAGCCTGTCTTTTCTATGATTCCTGGTAAAATACATGGGAAAATCCCATTTAGGAAAATTCAACTTAGGGTTAGGGTTAGGTCACCATGAACTCATAGAGCAAAATGGACATTGCCAACAACCTCGGAGTGCTTGGGTACAGTTACGAGGGATTTGACTTCTCTAGGCTGCCCTATCTATGATTCCTGGTAAAATACATGGGAAAAGTCCATTTAGGAAAATTCCACTTAGGGTTAGGGTTAGGTCACCATGAACTCGTACAGCAAGAAGGACATTGCCAACAAACACAGAGTGCTTGGGTATGGTTAGGAGGGAACTGAGGATTGCAGTCTGCTTTGTCTATGTTTCCTGATAAAATACATGGGAAAATCCCTTTTAGGAAAATTCCACTTAGGGTTAGGGTTAGGTCACCATGAACTCGTAGAGCAAAATGGACATCGCCAACAAACACAGAGTGCTTGGGTATGGTTAGGAGGGCACTGACATTTCCAGCCTGCCCTATCTATATTTCCTGGTAAAATACATGGGAAAATCCCATTTAGGAAAATTCCACTTAGGGTTAAGGTTAGGTCACCATGAACTCATAGAGCAAAATGGACATCGCCAACAAACACAGAGTGCTTGGGTATGGTTAGGAGGGCACTGACCTTTCCGGCCTTTCTTTTCTATGTTTCCTCGTAAAATACATGGGAAAATCCCATTTAGGAAAATTCCACTTAGGGTTAGGTCACCATGAATTTGTACAGCAAAATGGACATGGTCAACAAACGTGGAGTGCTTGTGAATGGTTAGGAGGGCACTGACTTTTCCAGCCTGCACTATGTATGTTTCCTGGTAAAAACAATGGGAAAATCCCATTTAGGAAAATTCCACTTAGGGTTAAGGTTAGGTCACCATGAACTCGTAGAGCAAAATGAACATTGCCAACAAAATCGGCGTGCTTGGGTATGGTTAGGAGGGCACTGACTTTTCCAGCCTGCCCTATCTATATTTCCTGGTTAATAAATTTACTATGGGAAAATTCCCATTTAGGAAATTCCACTTAGGTAGTTAGGTCACCATGAAAACGTACAGCAATGGACATGGCCAGCAAACACAGAGGCTTGTGGATAGTTAGAGGGCAGTGAACTTTCCAGCTGCCCTATCTATATTCCTGGTAAAATACATGGGAAAATCCCATTTAGAAAATTCCACTTAGGGTTAGCGTCACCATGAACTTGTAGAGCAAACATGGGACATGCCAGCAAAACACAGAGTGCTTGTGTATAGGTAGGATGGCATGTGCCCTTGTTCCAAACATGACCTATCTAAATTCCTGGTAAAATACATGGGAAAATCCCATTTAGGAAAATTCCACTGAGGGTTAAGGTTAGGTCACCATGAACTTGTAGAGCAAAATGGACATTGCTAACAGACTCGGAGTGCTTGTGAATAGTTAGGAGGGCACTTATTTTTCCAGCCTGCCCTATGTATGTTTCCTGGTAAGAACAATGGGAAAATCCCATTTAGGAAAATTCCACTTAGGGTTAGGGTTAGGTCACCATGAACTCGTAGAGCAAAATGGACATCGCCAACAAACTCAGAGTGCTTCGGTATGGTTAGGAGGCACTGACTTTTCTAAGCTGCCCTATCTATGTTTCCTGGTAAAATACATGGGAAAATCCCATTTAGGAAAATTCCACTTGCGGTTACGATTAGGTCACCATTAACCCATAGAGCAAAATGGACATTGCCAACAAATTCGGAGTGCTTGGGTATGGTTAGGAGGGCCCTGAGGTTTCCAGCCTGCCTTGTCTATGTTTCCTGATAAAATACATGGGAAAATCCCATTTAGGAAAATTCCACGTAGGGTTAGGGTTAGGTCACCATGAACCCGTAGAGCAAAATGGACATTGGCAACAAATTCGGAGTGCTGGGGTATGTTTAGGAGGGTACTGACCTTTCCAGCCTGCCCTATCTATATTTCCTGATAAAAGAAATGGGAAAATCCCATTTAGGAAAATTCCACTTAGCGTTAGGGTTAGGTCACCATGAACTCTTACAGCAAAATGCACATTGCCAACAAACTCAGAGTGCTTAGGTATAGTTAGGAGGGCACTGACCTTTCCAGCCTGTCTTTTCTATGTTTCCTCGTAAAATACATGGGAAAATCCCATTTAGGAAAATTCCACTTAGCGTTAAGGTTAGGTCACCATGAGCTCTTACAGCAAAATGGACATTGCCAACAAACTCAGAGTGCTTGGGTATAGTTAGGAGGGCACTGACCTTTCCAGCCTGTCTTTTTTATGTTTCCTCGTAAAATACATGGGAAAATCCCATTTAGGAAAATTCCACTTAGGGTTAGGGTTAGGTCACCATGAATTTGTACAGCAAAATGGACATGGTCAACAAACTTGGAGTGCTTGTGAATGGTTAGGAGGGCACTGACTTTTCCAGCCTGCACTATGTATGTTTCCTGGTAAAAACAATGGGAAAATCCAATTTAGGAAAATTCCAGGGTTAAGGTTAGGTCACCATGAACTCATAGAGCAAAATGGTCATCGCCAACAAACAAAGAGTGCTTGGGTATGGTTAGGAGGGAACTGAGGATTGCAGTCTGCCTTGTCTATGTTTCCTGATAAAATACATGGGAAAATCCCATTTAGGAAAATTCTACTTAGGGTTAGGGTTAGGTCACCAGGAACCCGTAGAGCAAAATGGATACTGCCAACAAACTCAGAGTGCTTGTGAATGGTTAGGAGGGCACTGACTTTTCCAGCCTGCCCTATCTATATTTCCTGGTAAAATATATGGGAAAATCCAATTTAGGAAAATTCCACTTAGGGTTAGGGTTAGGTCACCATGAACTCGTAGAGCAAAATGGACATCGCCAACAAACACAGAGTGCTTGGGTATGGTTAGGAGAGCACTGAGGATTGCAGTCTGCCTTGTCTATGTTTCCTGATAAAATACATGGGAAAATCCCATTTAGGAAAATTCTACTTAGGGTTAGGGTTAGGTCACCAGGAACCCGTAGAGCAAAATGGATACTGCCAACAAACTCAGAGTGCTTGGGTATGATTAGGAGGGCACTGACGTTTCCAGCCTGTCTTTTCTATGTTTCCTCGTAAAATACATGGGAAAATCCCATTTAGGAAAATTCCACTTAGCGTTAGGGTTAGGTCACCATGAACTCTTACAGCAAAATGCACATTGCCAACAAACTCAGAGTGCTTAGGTATAGTTAGGAGGACACTGACCTTTCCAGCCTGTCTTTTCTATGTTTCCTCGTAAAATACATGGGAAAATCCCATTTAGGAAAATTCCACTTAGCGTTAGGGTTAGGTCACCATGAACTCTTACAGCAAAATGAACATTGCCAACAAAATCGGCGTGCTTGGGTATGGTTAGGAGGGCACTGACTTTTCCAGCCTGCCCTATCTATATTTCCTGGTAAAATACATGGGAAAATCCCATTTAGGAAAATTCCACTTAGGGTTAGGGTTAGGTCAACATGAACTCGTAGAGCAAAATGGACATCGCCAACAAACACAGAGTGCTTGGGTATGGTTAGGAGAGAACTGAGGATTGCAGTCTGCCTTGTCTATGTTTCCTGGTAAAATACATGGGAAAATCCCATTTAGGAAAATTCAACTTAGGGTTAGGGTAAGGTGAACATGAGCTCGTGGAGCAAAGTGGACATTGCCAACAAACTCGGAGTGCTTGGGTATGGTTAGGAGGCACTGACTTTTCTAAGCTGCCCTATCTATGTTTCCTGGTAAAATACATGGGAAAATCCCATTTAGGAAAATTCCACTTGGGGTTACGGTTAGGTCACCATGAACTCTTACAGCAAAATGCACATTGCCAACAAACTCAGAGTGCTTGAGTATAATTAGGAGGGCACTGACCTTTCCAGCCTTTCTTTTCTATGTTTCCTCGTAAAATACATGGGAAAATCCCATTTAGGAAAATTCCACTTAGTGTTAGGGTTAGGTCACCATGAACTCTTACAGCAAAATGGATATTGCCAACAAACTCAGAGTGCTTGGGTATAGTTAGGAGGGCACTGACCTTTCCAGCCTTTCTTTTCTATGTTTCCTCGTAAAATACATGGGAAAATCCCATTTAGGAAAATTCCACTTAGGGTTAGGTCACCATGAATTTGTACAGCAAAATGGACATGGTCAACAAACGTGGAGTGCTTCTGAATGGTTAGGAGGGCACTGACTTTTCCAGCCTGTCTTTTCTATGATTCCTGGTAAAATACATGGGAAAATCCCATTTAGGAAAATTCAACTTAGGGTTAGGGTTAGGTCACCATGAACTCATAGAGCAAAATGGACATTGCCAACAAACTCGGAGTGCTTGGGTACGGTTACGAGGGATCTGACTTCTCTAGGCTGCCCTATCTATGATTCCTGGTAAAATACATGGGAAAATCCCATTTAGGAAAATTCCACTTAGGGTTAGGGTTAGGTCACCATGAACTCGTAGAGCAAAATGGTCATCGCCAACAAACAAAGAGTGCTTGGGTATGGTTAGGAGGGAACTGAGGATTGCAGTCTGCCTTGTCTATGTTTCCTGATAAAATACATGGGAAAATCCCATTTAGGAAAATTCTACTTAGGGTTAGGGTTAGGTCACCAGGAACCCGTAGAGCAAAATGGATACTGCCAACAAACTCAGAGTGCTTGGGTATGGTTAGGAGGGCACTGACCTTTCCAGCCTGTCTTTTCTATGATTCCTAGTAAAATACATGGGAAAATCCCATTTAGGAAAATTCAACTTAGGGTTAGGGTTAGGTCACCATGAACTCATAGAGCAAAATGGACATTGCCAACAAACTCGGAGTGCTTGGGTACGGTTACGAGGGATCTGACTTCTCTAGGCTGCCCTATCTATGATTCCTGGTAAAATACATGGGAAAATCCCATTTAGGAAAATTCCACTTAGGGTTAGGGTTAGGTCACCATGAACTCGTACAGCAAGATGGACATTGCCAACAAACACAGAGTGCTTGGGTATGGTTAGGAGGGAACTGAGGATTGCAGTCTGCTTTGTCTATGTTTCCTGATAAAATACATGGGAAAATCCCATTTAGGAAAATTCCACGTAGGGTTAGGGTTAGGTCACCATGAACTCGTAGAGCAAAATGGACATCGCCAACAAACACAGAGTGCTTGGGTATGGTCAGGAGGGAACTGAGGATTGCAGCCTGCCCTATCTATATTTCCTGGTAAAATACATGGGAAAATCCCATTTAGGAAAATTCCACTTAGGGTTAGGGTTAGGTCACCATGAATTTGTACAGCAAAATGGACATGGTCAACAAACTTGGAGTGCTTGTGAATGGTTAGGAGGGCACTGACTTTTCCAGCCTGCACTATGTATGTTTCCAGGTAAAAACAATGGGAAAATCCCATTTAGGAAAATTCCACTTAGGGTTAAGGTTAGGTCACCATGAACTCGTAGAGCAAAATGAACATTGCCAACAAAATCGCTAAGTGGAATTTTCCTAAATGGGATTTTCCCATGTATTTTACGAGGAAACATAGAAAAGAAAGGGTGGAAACGTCAGTATCCTCCTAACCATTAACAAGCACTCCGAGTTTTTTAGCAATGTCCATTTTGCTGTACGAGTTCATGGTGACCTAACCCTGACCCTAAGTGGAATTTTCCTAAATGGGATTTTCCCATGTATTTTACCAGGAAACATAGACAAGGCAGACTGCAATCCTCACTGCCCTCCTAACCATACCCAAGCACTCTGTGTTTGTTGGCGATGTCCATTTTGCTCTACGGGTTCATGGTGACCTAACCCTAACCCTACGTGGAATTTTCCTAAATGTGATTTTCCCATGTATTTTATCAGGAAACATAGACAAGGCAGGCTGGAAACCTCAGGGCCCTCCTAACCATACCCAAGCACTCTGAGTTTGTTGGCAATGTCCATTTTGCTCTATGAGTTCATGGTGACCTAACCGTAACCCTAAGTTGAATTTTCCTAAATGGGATTTTCCCATGTATTTTACCAGGAAACATAGAAAAGACAGGCTGGAAAGGTCAGTGCCCTCCTAACCATTCACAAGCACTCTGAGTTTTTTGGCAATGTCCATTTTGCTGTACGGGTTCATGGTGACCTAACCCTAACCCTAAGTGGAATTTTCCTAAATGGGATTTTCCCATGTATTTTATTAGAAAACATAGACAAGGCAGACTGCAATCCTCAGTGCCCTCCTAACCATACTCAAGCACTCTGTGTTTGTTGGCGATGTCCATTTTGCTCTACGGGTTCCTGGTGACCTAACCCTAACCCTAAGTGGAATTTCCCTAAATGGGATTTTCCCATGTATTTTACCAGGTAACATAGAAAAGACAGGCTGGAAAGGTCAGTGCCCTCCTAACCATTCACAAGCACTCTGAGTTTTTTGGCAATGTCCATTTTGCTGTACGGGTTCATGGTGACCTAACCCTAACCCTAAGTGGAATTTTCCTAAATGGGATTTTCCCATGTATTTTATCAGGAAACATAGACAAGGCAGACTGCAATCCTCACTTCCCTCCTAACCATACCCAAGCACTCTGTGTTTGTTGGCGATGTCCATTTTGCTCTACGAGTTCATGGTGACCTAACCCTAACTCTAAGTGAAATTTCCCTAAATGGGATTTTCCCATGCATTTTACCAGGAAATATAGATAGGGCAGGCTGGAAAGGTCAGTGCCCTCGTAACCGTATCCAAGCACTCCGAGTTTGTTGGCAATGTCCATTTTTCTCTATGAGTTCATGGTGACCTAACCCTAACCCTAAGTTGAATTTTCCTAAATGGGATTTTCCCATGTATTTTACCAGGAATCATAGAAAAGACAGGCTGCAAAGGTCATTGCCCTCCTAACCATACCCAAGCACTCTGAGTTTGTTGGCAGTATCCATTTTGCTCTACGGGTTCCTGGTGACCTAACCCTAACCCTAAGTGGAATTTTCCTAAATGGGATTTTCCCATGTATTTTACCAGGAAACATAGAAAAGACAGGCTGGAAAGGTCAGTGCCCTCCTAACCATACCCAAGCACTCTGAGTTTTTTGGCAATGTCCATTTTGCTGTACGGGTTCATGGTGACCTAACCCTAACCCTAAGTGGAATTTTCCTAAATGGGATTTTCCCATGTATTTTATCAGAAAACATAGACAAGGCAGACTGCAATCCTCAGTGCCCTCCTAACCATACTCAAGCACTCTGTGTTTGTTGGCGATGTCCATTTTGCTCTACGGGTTCCTGGTGACCTAACCCTAACCCTAAGTGGAATTTTCCTAAATGGGATTTTCTCATGTATTTTACCAGGAAACATAGAAAAGACAGGCTAGAAAGGTCAGTGCCCTCCTAACCATTCATAAGCACTCCGAATTTTTTGGCAATGTCCATTTTGCTCTATGGGTTCATGGTGACCTAACCCTAACCCTACGTGGAATTTTCCTAAATGGGATTTTCCCATGTATTTTATCAGGAAACATAGACAAGGCAGGCTGGAAACCTCAGGGCCCTCCTAACTATACCCAAGCACTCTGAGTTTGTTGGCAATGTCCATTTTGCTCTACGAGTTCATGGTGACCTAACCCTAACCCTAAGTGGAATTTTCCTAAATGGGATTTTCCCATGTATTTTACCAGGAAATATAGATAGGGCAGGCTGGAAAGGTCACTGCCCTCCTAACTATATACAAGCACTCTGTGTTTGCTGGCAATGTCCATTTTGCTCTACGGGTTCATGGTGACCTAACCCTAACCCTACGTGGAATTTTCCTAAATGGGATTTTCCCATGTATTTTATCAGGAAACATAGACAAGGCAGACTGCAATCCTCACTTCCCTCCTAACCATACCCAAGCACTCTGTGTTTGTTGGCGATGTCCATTTTGCTCTACGAGTTCATGGTGACCTAACCCTAACTCTAAGTGAAATTTCCCTAAATGGGATTTTCCCATGCATTTTACCAGGAAATATAGATAGGGCAGGCTGCAAAGGTCAGTGCCCTCGTAACCGTATCCAAGCACTCCGAGTTTGTTGGCAATGTCCATTTTTCTCTATGAGTTCATGGTGACCTAACCCTAACCCTAAGTTGAATTTTCCTAAATGGGATTTTCCCATGTATTTTACCAGGAAATATAGATAGGGCAGGCTGGAAAGGTCACTGCCCTCCTAACCATACCCAAGCACTCTGTGTTTGTTGGCAATGTCCATTTTGCTGTACGACTTCATGGTGACCTAACCCTAACCCTAAGTGGAATTTTCCTAAATGGGATTTTCCCATATATTTTACCAGGAATCATAGATAGGGCAGCCTAGAGAAGTCAGATCCCTCGTAACCGTACCCAAGCACTCCGAGTTTGTTGGCAATGTCCATTTTGCTCTACGAGTTCATGGTAACCTAATCCTAACCTGAGTGGAATTTTCCTAAATGGGATTTTCCCATATATTTTATCAGGAAACATGGACAAGGCAGTGTGGAAACCTCACTGCTCTCCTAACCATACCCAAGCACTCTGTGTTTGTTGGCGATGTCCATTTTGCTCTACGGGTTCATGATGACCTCACCCTAACCCACAGGTCGGCAACGTGTGGCTCCGGAGCCGCATGCGGCTCTTTGAGCCTTCCCCTGTGGCTCCCAGCCTCCTCCGCCTTTGCAGAGAGAGAGAGAGAGAGACAGAGAGAAGCAATTGCGCTTCCCTGCTTCTCTCTCTCTCTCTCTCTCTCTCTCTCTCTCTCTCTCTCTCTCTGTATATGTGTGTGTGTGTGTGTGTGTGTGTGTAAAAGAGTGCACTCACATTGTTCTCCGAGCAGCTGAAAAGCTTACTGGGCTGAGCTCCTCCCTTTGCTGCGTCTCTGCAGGAAGCAGGAAGCAGGAAGAGCAGGAGATAACTAGGTAGCCCAGCTAGGCTGACTCAGGAATTCTGGGAGTTGAAGTCCAGGAGTCGTAAAAGAGACGAGGTTGCCTACCCCTGATCTTGTTGGACAACAGCTTGAAGCTTGAAGCTTGCCAGGTGAGCAGCAGAAAGGAGAGGGGGGGGGAGAGAAAGAGAGAGAGAGAAAGAGAGGGAGGGAGAGAGAGAGAAAGAAAGAGAGCGGGGGAAGAGGAGTGGCAGACCAAGGGCAGATAGAGAGGGAGGGAGAGAGAGAGAGACACAGAGAGAGAGAGACCCTTTTGACATCTAAAATGAAGATAACACTGCATATATCCTTTTTTTACCTGTGTGTGTATGTATGTATGTGTGTGTGTATATATATATATACTGTATCTATGTATGTGTATATATATATATATATTTGTTTTCTGAGGTTTTCATGGGTGTTTGTATGTAGGTCTTTGGTTGTTCGGGTTTTCTCCCGCGTAAAATTGGAAGTGTCTTGGCGACGTTTCGACGAAGTCCCATTCGTCATCTTCAGGCTGGTGTTTTCAGCTTCGTGCTTCGAGCAGCAATGTATGGTCTTAGCTGTTTCTTCCTTTTAACTGCCAGTGGGGGTATGAACTGATTGGGTGGGAGCTTGGCTGTGTTCTGATTGGGTGGAGGTGTGTTCTGATTGTTTAGGGCATGGCTAGGCTGGCTTGGCTGTGCTCTGATTGGTTGCTGGGGGGTTGGCTGTGCTCTGATTGGCTGGGGGTTGGCTGTGCTCTGATTGGCTGGGGGAGTGTTATGTTTGGTGTGCTCAGGTTAGTCTGAGTTTGCAGAGGGTTTTTAAATTGACTTTAAAATACCAGAACCATAACATTGCCAAAAGTGAACATTTTAATAACAGAATAATCGAGAAGCCATCGAGATAGAAAAACGCCCACACAGCATGAACAAGCGAGATGATACCTCCCGCCTACCAGCCATTTGGAAACCCGCCCTTATTGACAAACGACTCCCTAACACAAAAAATGATACCAGACCCACACTCACAAAAACCACACAGGATGTCACCACCACACATCCACGCAAAAAACAAACCCAAAGCCACACCGATGACGAGGCACGACCACAAACCAGAAGCCAGACCACAGCTGCATCATTAGCCACTTTAAACCCTCCAATCCATACATGAAGCAAACTGACACCCTCCATGAAGAGGAAGCACGACCACGAACGCGAAGCCAAAAAATAGCAAGGCAGCCCAAAATCTTAAACCCCTCTGCAACTCAGACTAACCTGAGCACAACCAAACAGAACACTCCCCCAGCCAATCAGAGCACAGCCAACCCCCCAGCCAATCAGAGCACAGCCAACCCCCCAGCCAATCAGAGCACAGCCACGCCCCTAACCAATCAGAACACACCTCCACCCAATCAGAACACAGCCAAGCTCCCACCCAATCAGTTCATACCCCCACTGGCAGTTAAAAGGAAGAAACAGCTAAGACCACACATTGCTGCTCGAAGCACGAAGCTGAAAACACCAGCCTGAAGATGACGAATGGGACTTCGTCGAAACGTCACCAAGACACTTCCAATTTTACGCGGGAGAAAACCCGAACAACCAAAGACCTACATACACAACACCCGCGAAAACCTCAGAAAACAAATATTGAACCTCTACGGGGAGGAAATCCACCATCTGACCAGGACCTATGAAAAACTTGAAGTCCAAAGAGCTTCCATTTTATGCGACCTCACATTCCTACGTAACTGCCGAGATCAAAATCTAATCCCCACATGTTTCCAACTGAAATTCCACTCCAACTCTGCAGCCACCAAACGGATCCTGAAAAGAACAGAATTGGCCCTAATCAGAAATGAACTTCACACAAAAAGATTCCTCCTAGACCGAATTAACAAAGATCTCCTCACACTCCACCTCAAACTCAGCAACAAGATCCACCCCGCACTTTGGGACAAATCCAAACAACTCGCCGTCTGGAGAGCCGAAACACAGACCACCCTCAAGACAGATACACACACCAACAAACTCCGAAGACTACAAGAACGCCAGAAACAAACCCCTCCTCCCTCACAGCCACACATGAAACAAACAGTGCATAACATCTCAGATAGGATCCTCACCAAAGCCGAAACCAATGTCCTTTCCAAAGGATTCAACTTTGCAGTCGCTCCCAAACACATCCCCACTGAAACCATTATATGTGGAGTTGAAACCAGCCTGACCAAAATCAACCCCGACGATGCTAACAGAATCAGACTCGAAATCACCAACATCCTCTGCACCAGCAAGCCACCCAAAAGCAACTTACCCAAAGAGGAACAGACAGCACTACGTAACCTGAAAGAAGACACCAGCATAATAATCCTACCAGCAGACAAGGGCAATGCCACGGTGGTTATGAACACATCTGACTACCAAACCAAATTAACCAACCTACTCCAAGACTCCACATACAAACCCCTAAACACAGATCCCACCACCTACCTGGAAAAAACCACCAGATCCAAAATAAAAGCCTCCCCCATTAGCGAAGAGATCCAGCAAAGAATCATTCCCAGAGAGAAATCATCCAGATGCCCCAAACTCTATGGTCTCCCCAAGATACACAAAGAAGGACCCCACTCAGACCTATAGTCAGCTCCATAGCTCACCTCTACAAAACCTAGCAAATTTCTCGCCAAACAACTACAGCCCTATGCAGAATCCATCACCTCACACGTAAAAAACTCATTCCACTTTATAGAGATCATAAAGAAACAAAACTTACAGCCCAGCGACCTACTCGTGAGCTTTGATGTCATATCCCTCTTCACCCAAGTGCCTATCAAAGAAGCCTTGACAGCTATCCAAAACAAATATAACCCCCCCAAACACATCTTAGATCTGACCAACCACTGCCTATCCAACACATACTTCATCTATAATGGACAAAAATACAAACAAATAGAAGGAGCACCCATGGGATCACCCCTCTCACCTGTCATTGCAAACCTCTACATGGAACACTTTGAAACCCAAGCTCTAGAAAAATCGGATCACAAACCCAAACTCTGGCTCAGATACGTAGACGACACCTTCATAATCTGGCCACATGGGAAAGAAAAACTGGACAACTTCCTCACACACCTCAACAGCCTACACCCCAAAATACAGTTCACCATGGAAACAGAAGCTAACAACCAACTTCCCTTCCTGGATGTCTTAGTCTACAAGAAATCCAATGGCTCCCTAGGACACACCATCTACCAGAAGAAAACACACACAAACCGCTATCTGCACGCTCTCTCACACCACCACCCAGCACAGATCAACTCTGTAGCCAAGACACTCATCTCCAGAACAAAACGCTTAGCTGACGAACAACACCTAAAAACCGAACTACACACTCTCACCAATGTACTAACATCCAATGGATTCCAAGAAATAAGATTACAAACCTAATCCAAAAAGAAACCCCCACTAAAATCCAAGACGAAGAACAAGAAAACGGCAAAGCCCTCCTCCCATACATAAAAGGCACCACAGACAGAATCAGTAAGATCCTCCATAAACACAACATCAAAACAGCATTCTGCACAAACAGAAAAATATCCACCATCCTTAGAAACCCCAAAGATAAAATTGAATTAGAAAATCAAGGAGTATACGAAATCCCATGCACCACTTGTCCCACCACATACATCGGACAAACCAACAGAAGAATAAGTGCACGCATTGAAGAACATAAGAACTCAGTCAAAAAAGAGGAACCAACATCTTCCCTGGTCCAACACCTTAAAGCCACAGGACATGAAATTGACTTTAAAAATACCAGAACCATTGCCAAAAGTGAACATTTTAATAACAGAATAATCAGAGAAGCCATCGAGATAGAAAAACGCCCACACAGCATGAACAAGCGAGATGATACCTCCCGCCTACCAGCCATTTGGAAACCCGCCCTTATTGACAAACGACTCCCTAACACAAAAAATGATACCAGACCCACACTCACAAAAACCACACAGGAGGTCACCACCACACATCCACGCAAAAAACAAACCCAAAGCCACACCGATGACGAGGCACGACCACAAACCAGAAGCCAGACCACAGCTGCATCATTAGCCACTTTAAACCCCTCCAATCCATACATGAAGCAAACTGACACCCTCCATGAAGATGAGGCACGACCACAAACGCGAAGCCAAAAAATAGCAAGGCAGCCCAAAATCTTAAACCCCCCTGCAACTCAGACTAACCTGAGCACAACCAAACAGAACACTCCCCCAGCCAATCAGAGCACAGCCAACCCCCCAGCCAATCAGAGCACAGCCAACCCCCCAGCCAATCAGAGCACAGCCATTGCCCCTAACCAATCAGAACACACCTCCACCCAATCAGAACACAGCCAAGCTCCCACCCAATCAGTTCATACCCCCACTGGCAGTTAAAAGGAAGAAACAGCTAAGACCACACATTGCTCCTCGAAGCACGAAGCTGAAAGCACCAGCCTGAAGATGACGAATGGGACTTCGTCGAAACGTCGCCAAGACACTTCCAATTTTACGTGGGAGAAAACCCGAACAACCAAAGACCTACATATATATATATATATATATATATATATATATATATATATATATATATATATATATATATATATATATATATATATATAAAATTTACATACACACAGACACATACATACACACATACACACACACACCTATAATAAAGGTAAAAAAGGATATATGCAGTGTTATCTTCATTTTAGATATCAAAAGGGTTTTGCGGCTCCCAGTGTTTTGTTTTTGGTGGGAAATGGGTCTAAGTGGCTCTTTGAGTGTTTTGGGTTGCCTACTCCTGGTATAGGGTTTCCTGCCTGAGCAGGGGGCTGGACTAGATGACCTCCAAGGTCCCTTCCAATTTTACTACTATTACATTACAAAGTCCACTAATGGATGCAAAAACTTTCCTAACCAATAGGGTAAAAGCTCTCCCTCCTACCCATATATACTTAATAAATAAGAATAATAAAAAAGCCAAATCCAATCCAAACTTCTGGCGGGCTGTGCAACGAACTATAATAATAATAAACAGTTGTGTGACGAACACAGATTTAACAATTGTAGGCAGGAAGACAAAAAAAGTCTGGATAGTGGACGTGGCAGTGCCTGGAGACAGCAGAAGAGAAGAGAAAGAACTGGAGAAAAATCACAAAATGCAAAGACCTGCAAATAGAAGTAGAACGACTGTGGCAAAAGAAAGCAAAGGTAGAACCCGTAGTGATAGGCCCCTGGGGTGCAATCCCAAAACATCTGGAGCACCTCTTGAACACCATGGGCATGGGCAAAATCCCCATCCATCAATTGCAAGAGGTTGTTTTACCTTGAACAGGTTACATCCTGCAAACAGACCTCTAATCTCACCAAACATCCACATCTGCCTGCCCCAGGTCCTTGGGAAGGACTCGATGGGTGGACAAAAAGGCCAAATCAAGTCTGAACATCTGGCTGACTGTGTGACAAGCTGTAATAATAGAGCACCACCTGAACGCCATCGGCATTGACAAAATCCCCATTGGTCAGTTGCAGAAGGCAGCTTTGTCCGAATCAGATTACATCCAACAAAGACACTTTTAACACCAGCAAAGAACAACATCTGCCTATCCCAGGGCCTTGGGAAGGACATAAGAGGTGGATAAAGAGGCTAAATCTAGTCTGAGCATCTGGCTTATAATAATAATAATAGTAGTAGTAATAGTAGTAGTAATAATAATAATAATAATAATAATAATAATAATAATACGAAATACCATCAAACATCCACATCTGCCTATCCCAGGTCCTGGGTAAGGACTCGATAGGTAGACAAAATGCCAAATCCAGTCTGAACATCTGTCTGACTGTGCGATGATCAATAATAATAATAATCATAATAATAATAATAGTGGACGTGGCAGTGCCTGGAGACAGCAGAATAGACGAGAAAGAACTGGAGAAGATAACAAAATACAAAGACCTACAAATAGAAATAGAAAGACTGTGGCAAAAGCAAGCAAGGGTAGTACCAATAGTAATAGGCTCCTTGGGTGCAATCCCAAAACAACTGGAGCACCACTTGAACACCATCATCGCATTGACAAATTCGCCATTTGTCAATTTCAAAAGGCGGCCTTACTAGGAACTGCTTCCATCCTGCAACGATATCTGTACTACCATCAAACATCCACATCTGCCTATCCCAGGTCCTGGGTAAGGACTCGATAGGTAGACAAAATGCCAAATCCAGTCTGAACATCTGGCTGACTGTGCGATGATCCATAATAACAATAACAACAATAATAATAATAATCTGCAACTGTCATAAGTCTGAAAAATGGTCACAAGCCATTTTTTTTCAGTGCTGTTGCGACTTCAAACTGTCGCTAAATGAACCTGTATTTAATAAATTTCATGGGGACTCTCCCTTCCTCCCTACTTGACAACTCTGTTAAGTATGAATTAGTTCCAGATAAACGGCTTTCCAGTACATCATGATTCTGACTTAAAGCCCTCTGGATATTGCGCTGAACTGTTATGGATGTTTCTAATTGTTCTTGAGATGACATTATGAAAAACGGGACATGTTTTCATGCAACACAGGATCTGCCCTTCATTGCCTGCCTTTGGGGACAACAGCTGAGCCACAAGCTGGCAGATCATCATCGTTCAGCTGCTTAGTCCAAAGCTTTTTCTGTGCCCAGCCAGGCATTCCTTCCTTGGCTTATAAATAAAGGAGCCAATTGAAGTACTCCCCCAATTTATTCACAGCTAACTGTGCCAATCTGAAAATTATTAACCAAATAATAGAGTTGGAAGGGACCTGGGAGGTCTTCTAGTCCAATGCCCTGCTCAAGAGATTGGCTGTCTGATCTCTTCTTGAAAACCTCCAGGGATAAAGCGCTTTCAATTTCTGAAGGCAAGCTGTTCCACTGATTAACTAACAGAATAACAGAGTTGGAAGGGACCTCGGGAGGTCTTCTAGTCCAGGGCTTTTCAACCTTTTCACCCATTGTATCACTTTTAGGATATGGCAATATTCGAGTACCACCCGTCGCCTAGCAAGGTGTCAAAAACTTGATGACCAAAAAAAAAGAAAAAGGAAAAAAGTGATATAGTACAGGTAGTCCTCGACTTACAACAGTTTGTTTAGTGACTGTTCGAAGTTACAATGGCACTGAAAAAAGTGCCCCCCAAACCACAGCTGAGCAAGACACCTGCCTGCCCGCCCGGCAGCGCTCTTCCTCCTGTCCGAGGTTTTCATGGTTGTGAGCATTTCTGTTGAGGATTGGCATCGGGGGTGGGGTGGGGGAGTGTTTGGTTTTTATTCCCCCTATCTGCTGAGTGGTTGCAGAAGGTTTTGGTCACTTCACATGACACTGGGACACTGTGACCGTCATAAATATGAATCAGTTGCCAAGCATCTGAATGTAAATCACAAGACCCTGGAGATGCTGCAACATTCCAGCTGATTGATGCTTCTTCAGGGCTCAGCAGAAGCACCAGGATCAACGGCGAGCTCCAGCTGGAGCCTGGCGCTAATCCTGGCACTTCCACTGAGCCCTGACAGCCCCAAAGCGCCGATCAGCTGGAAAGCAGTACTGATCCTGGCGCTTCTGCTGAGCCCTGACAGCCCTGCAACTCCAGCCATCTCTCGCTCAGGCTTGTGCAGTGCTGCCATTACCCTCCCCCGCTACCACTTTTCTAGGATGGTCACGTACCACCTGCCAGGTGCCAATGTACCACAGGTGGTACCCGTACCACTGGTTGAAAAGCCCTGTTCTAGTCCAACCCTCTGCTCAAGCAGGAGACCCTGTACCATTTCGGACAAATGGCTGTCCAGTCTCTTCTTAAAAACCTCCAGTGTTGGAGCATTCACCACTTCTAGAGGCAGGTTGTTCCACTGGTTAATTGTTCTGTCAGGAAGTTTTTCCTTAGTTCTAGGTTGCTTCTCTCCTTGATCGGTTTCCATCCATTGCTTCTTGTCCTGCCTTCAGGTGCTTTGGAGAACAGGTTGACTCCCTCTTCTTTGTGGCACCCCCTGAGATATTGGAAGACTGCTATCATGTCACCCCTCGTCCTTCTGTACCATTTTGCACAAATGGCTGTCCAGTCTCTTATTAAAAACCTCCAATGTCAGAGCACCCACAGCTTCTGGAGACAGGTCGATTTTTAATGGACAACGAGGTCGACAACATAGGATCAAATGCATAGAAATGTTATTCTATAGACTGAATTACTGATTCCTCTGCTGAGCCAGGCTGATCTTCAAATATATTTCAGCAGGTCCAAATCCCGTTGAGACTTGGATAGAAAACCTGCAGAGAAATTCCAGAGCTGGGGACGAAAAGCATCTTGAAAGGCAGCCGCTGCAAATCATTCCCGCACTGTTGTTAAGAAAACCACACAATTGCCTTCTTGAATAATTGAGCTCAACTCAAAGGCACCTTCGCTGTGAACCTTCATTGGACAAGTTTCCAGTCAATGATAAGAAACTCCCCTTTTTTCCCTTCAAATGTTCATTTGCATTTGGAAAAAAAAAAGCCGCCTTTCAAAGTTCCCTGGCTAGGGGCCAAAACGCAGCTTTAAAATATTTAAAGAAAAGCAAATTATTAATTTAGTCAGGTTGCCCAGAAAGACCAGGTCAGCAAATCTTTAAATATCTGCGAGGTTATTTACCATCGTGACATGATGAGGTGGCATATCTTTTTTTCCATAACGAAGAACGGATGAATATTCCGTTCAATAATTCCAGATGATCTATTGTGTGGGGGAAGAGAGAGAAAGAAATGTGCGCTGAATGTTAAGCCTTTGCAAACAGGCCTTGCGACAGAGCAGCCCAAGCTGGCTTGGAAATTATGTGGGGTTTTTTTTCTTCTAAAGGAGAATTCCGAAGGCCTACAGGTCATCAGATCCCTGATCACCACAAGAGTGATGGATAAGTCAGAAACCAAGACAATAACAACAAAGTGAAAATTTGGTAACCTGGCAATTGATATAGTGAGGAAAGGTGAGTGCAGGGGGGGATATAAAATGGAGAAGCTCTCTAG
The DNA here is from genome assembly GCF_016545835.1 of Crotalus tigris. Lineage (NCBI taxonomy): Eukaryota > Metazoa > Chordata > Lepidosauria > Squamata > Viperidae > Crotalus > Crotalus tigris. Next base: position 26,960 of record NW_024098639.1, read on the forward strand.
CACTAGGGAGCATCTCCTGCCCTGGTCTGCTGCTGATCCCTGTTTTGGTTGTTCTCATCTTTGTAGAAAGCCCTGGAGATTGACTGAGGGCAAGCAATGGATCTGAACATCCTTCATGCAAACAAGAGAAATGTTATTTTCCAAAGCAGCAGAAAGCAAGACAAGAAGCAATGGATGGAAACTGAACAAAGAGAGAAGCAAGCTAGAACTAATCAGAAACTTCCTAACTTCCTAACAAGGGACTGGACAACCATTTGTCGAAAATAGTACTGTATAGGGCAGGGGTAGGCAACCTTGGCTTTTTTATGACTCATGGACTTCAACTCCCAGAATTCCTGAGCCAGCAGGGCTCAGCTTGGAAACCTCTCCCTTTTCCCTCAGTATAGCTGGCTCAGGAATTCTGGGAGTTGAAGTCCACAAGTCATAAAAGAGCCAAGGTTGCCTACCCCTGGTATAAGATCCCTGTTCTAAGCGGTGAGCCTCCTAGGCCAGGGGTAGGCAACCTTGGCTCTTTTATGACTCATGGACTTCAACTCCCAGAATTCCTGAGCCAGCATGGCTCAGCTTGGAAACCTCTCCCTTTCCCTCAGCATAGCTGGCTCAGGAATTCTGGGAGTTGAAGTCCACGAGTCATAAAAAGGGCCAAGATTGCCTACCCCTGGTATAGGGTTTCCTGCTTGAGCAGGGGGGTTGGACTAGAAGACCTCCAAGGTCCCTTCCAGCTCTGTTCTTCCGTTATCCCTGATAGCATGGGGACATGAGAATGTTTGGGCCTCTATTTCTTGAGGTGAAAGAGACAAAGTGAAGACAATGTTTGAATGAAGTTTCTTTAACAAAAGGAAAGCTTTTTTGCAAGATCGAATCTGGGTCGGTCACCAGGACCGGAGATTTAGGAAGAGTAAATCCAGATCTGGTCTCAGTGATCAACTCAGATTCGATCTTGCAACATTATCCTGGGACATGGATATTCGCTTTTATTTGTGAAAGTTCTTTTTTCATTCTGTCTATCATGCAAATGATTTTTTAAAAAAGAAAAGAAAAGAACCATTGCTGAACGTGAATGGTGTTGATCCTTAATGGTTTGTTGACTGAATTTTGAAAGGTGCCCTGATTAATTAAGACAGATTTTCTCGATGTTAGCTCTAAGTTAAAATTTACTTTAAACTATTTATAAGGACATATAAAACCGGCAAAAGGCATCCAGCAATGGATTAGAGCACAGTTCTTCTAACTATAGCAAAGCTGATGATTTTTTTCCTGATCTGTTTTTATTCAGTTCAATATGTTTTCAGTAAAAAAAAATTTCCAAGGAAAGATTCAAAAATTGGATCCCGTGGGAAAAATCCGTTTGAAACAAATAGATTTCAAACAGACACATCTCCAAATCAGGAAGTCATTTTCTCATTCTGATGAGATGCTTGCCTCCAGAAATTGAGGGTGCTCCATCACAGGAAGTTTTAAGAGATTGGAAAGTCATTTGTCCGGATTAGTAAAAGGTCTCCTGCTTGAGCAGGGGGTTGGACTAGATGACTTCCAAGGCCCCTTCCAACTCTGTTGTTCTGTTATTTTGCAGCCAAGGGTTGAATGATTGGCGGAACAAGAAAAAACAAGATACGGTTGCTTGTAATCTGGAAACAAACCAAGAGCAGCATCAAGAGATGGAGAGGAGGGGAACTGGGGCCTTTCTGAGGCCACACTTAAAATACTGTACTGCATCCAGTTTTGGTCACCACAATACAAAAAAGATGTTGAGATTCTGGAAAGAATGCAGGGAAGAGCAACAATGGTGGTCAGGGGACTGAAGGATATAAACTGTTGAAAGAAAAGTCTTCATCCTGGTTCATCCAAGCCGGGAATAAATAAACAACATGGCGACTGCTTTAGAAAGAAGGTTGCAGTTTATTGAAGAGCCAGACCGAAAGATGGTTCTGGCAGGAAAGAGGAGAGAAAAAGGGCTGAGCACATGTGGGGAGTAGGTTTTTATACCCTCTGAAGCCTTTTGTTTGGAGTTGCTTCCTGTTCCTGTGTTGAGGCTTTGTATTTCCTGTGTCATGTATTTTGACCTGTGTCCCTTTGGCATCTGTCAGTGAATCCTATTATGTCCCAAAGGTCATATCTTGCTTCCCTGGTGCTGGGGCTAATGACTCCTAGAGTCTGGGTGGGGTATGCAGATTTTAGATGTCTTTGTCTTCTTGATCTCCTAGCTAGGGCCTTTCTGATGGTTTACATCTGCATTTGTATAGAGCTGGCTTCTGCTTGGGACAGAGAGACTTGGGGGCAGGGCTGGTTTCTGCTTTTAAAATCCTTTTGAGGAAATAATTTTTCTGCCCTTTTAATATTTTCTTCTCTGTGGGGCTGACTTCCCACAAAACCCTGTGATGAATGGTTGCAGGAACTGGGAACGTCTAATTGAGTTTGATCCTCACTGACTCAAGGTTGACTCAGTCTTCCATCCTTCGGAGGTGGGTAAAATGAGGACCCAGATTGTTGGGGGCAAGATGCAAATAATGCTGATGTTGTAAACCCCAAAAGAGTTTACAAAAGCAGGGGTCCCCAAACCCTGGGCTGCAGACCGCTAATGGTACATGGCCAGTTAGGAACTGGGCTGCGGAGGTGAGAGAAGCTGCATCTGCATATGTGCAGGATCTAGGTAGTAAGTAAAACCATGCCCACTCCCCTCTGCCCGATCGGTGGAAAAATGGTCTTTTCTGGAAACCGATCCCTGCTGTGAAAAAGTTTGGGGACACTGCTGTAAAGCCTGTGGAGCAGTATAATATGTTTAAATGCTATTCCTATAGCTAGTCTAATGAAGAAAAGGACAGGGGTGACATCATAGCACCTACCAATATTTGAGGGGCTGCCACAAAGCAGAGGGGGGTGGGGAAATCAGACTATTCTCCAAAGCACCTGAAGGCAGGATAAGAAGCAACAGATGGAAACTAATCAAGGAGAGAAGCAACCTAGAACTGAGGAGGAATTTCCTGACAGCGAGAACAATTAACCAGTGGAACCGATTGCCTCCAGATGTTGTGGATGCTTCATCACAGGAGGTTTTTAAGGAGAGACTGGACAGCCCCCTGTCTGAGATGATACAGGGGCTCTGCTTGAGCAGGGGGTCGGACTAGAAGACCTCCAAGGTCCCTTCCAACTCTGTTATTCTGTATTCTGAGGACAGAGTCTGGAAGGTCAGACTCTTGCCTAGAGACACAGTCTACAGTTTCCTGCAGAATTCGAAGAATTGTGAGATGGTGAGTGAGGTTGTTTTTTCCCCCTCTGGGCAGCTGGATTTGTTGCGTGTGTGTGTTCCACACTTGCGAGAGGAAGACGACAGAATCTGGAAGCCTTAATTTAGCTCATACTACTGTCCTTATTTGCAAGGAGTTTCAAAACCGGAAGGCCAAAAATAGACAGGTATGTCTATCATGTCACAACTCTACTACTACCAGAGAATAAGGAGTGTGTCATAAGACTCCCACGGGCAGCCTGCCACATGACAACTTGCAAGGAATGCAGAAGTAACAGTCAAGCCATTTTAATTGATTTTTGAGTGTTAAGTCCGGCTGCTTAGGAACAATAACCTCAGCCCACTCCAGTCTTCTGCTTAAATTAGCTGCCTCAGAAGAGCAGAATAAGAGCAGAGTTGAAGTCCACAAGTCTTAAAGTGGCCAAGTTTGAGGACTCCTGTTCTACACGGTGGCGTAGGGGCAGGCCAGATTCAACACCACCGAAAAAAGAGAGATCCCAACACACAACAAAGCAAGCTATGTAGATGCTTCTCTTTTTTTCCCTTCCCCTCAAAAAAGTACTTGTTTCAAGCAGGAGATCGCAGATGCAAGAGATGGGAGCAATTTCTGCTTCCTTGTTTAAGGGACAACTAAAAACCAGCCCACCTCCACCTGGCACCCCCCACAGAGACTGAGATTTCCATCTGGGCATTTTTTTTTTTTTTTAGTAGAGAAAAGTCTGAGAAGCCAACTAAAGATTGATTTGTTAAAACCACCTGAGAGCTCTGTAGGTAGATTGTTCTACCTACAGAGACTAAAACAGCGGTTTTCAACCTGTGGGTCGGGACCCCATTTGGGGTCAAACGACCATTTCACGGGGGTCGCCAAACAACGCAGTCCGCCATTTTTTCCCCCTTTTCCTTAGCTGTGCTACTCCCTTTTATTCTATCGGCTTTTGAAAGCCAATAGAATAGACTCTCTTGAATAGAGTCTAATTCTATTGGCTTTCAAAAGCCAATAGGAATTGTCCAGGCTGTCTCTGCCCTGCTGAGCCCGCCAAAAGTCCCATTCTGCAAAAGGTGCTGCAAGTTGTCTGCAGCGAAGGCGAGCTGTCTGGAAGCTTCCACCCCTCCCTGCTGAGCAACTACTAAAAATGTAAGTAAAAGAGGGCCAGGGGTGGGAGGTGGGAGGCCGGCGGGCGCAGGGAGGGTTGCCGGCGCGCGTGGGGCCCGGCGGGTGCCTTACCTCCCTTGGGCTGGGCCAGCTGGTGGCCCAGTCGGTGGTCGGCCTGCGCCGTCTCTGCTGCTTGCCAGCTACGCCTCGGCCGGCGCAGGGGGCAGCGCCACGCATGCGCGGCGCTCCCAGGCAGGGAAAGTCCTCGACTTACGACCGGTTGGGTAGTCCTCGACTTATGACCGGTTGGGGGTCGCGGCATTAAAAAGGTTGAGAACCACTGGACTAAAACATATGAAGAATGGTTGCAGGACTTGGGTATGTCTAATCTAGAGAAAAGAAGGACTAGGGGGAACCTGATAGCAATCTTCCAATATTTGACGGCTGCCACCAAGAAGAGGGACCCACTTATTTTTCAAAGCACCTGAAGGCAGGACAAGAAGCAACGGATGGAAACTAATCAAGGAGAGAAGCAACCTGGAACTAAGGAGAAACTTCCTGACATTGAGAACCATTAACCAATAGAACACTTGCCTCCAGAAGTTGTGGGTTCTCCATCACTGGAGGCTTTTAAGAAGAGACTGGACACCAAACTTGGTAGACTTTGAAAAAAATTGGACATATAGAGATATTCTAAATACTGATGGGACTTTAAGATCGAGACGAGAACTGGAAAATCAGGGTATCAACCTGTCGTGGTGGGCACACCGGCAGATGCAAAATAGATATGAAAAAGATGTGAAATTGTATGGGTTTTATAAAGAACAAACTGTATTTGATAAGATACTGTTAACTTCTGATGAGAAATTAATTAAGAAAATGTGTTGTGTCCCGAGCCTGCAAAAGCAGGCTTGGGACGTTGCATTGGTCCCAGGCATTCCAAAAGCTGCCCGGGACCAGACTGAGTGGCGCCAGCCTTGTGCACATGCACAAGGCGCAAAAACGGCCTGCTACTTTGTTGTGTTATTGTCCGGGTCTCTGGTCGCTTAAAGAGGCCTGCGCGCCTATTGCTCGTTGTTGGAGTATTGATTAAAAGAGGAATAAAGAGCTGTTGAACTTCGCCATGTTGAGTCATCATTCGCAACCGAACAGAGTATTTAACAAAATGTATATTTTTTTGTTAATTTTCGAGATGGAAAGTGAACAAGTTAAAGAAACAATGATAAGGTGGGCGGAAAACTTTGGTTATAACCTAGAACTAGAAAAATGACAAAAATTATGGGAGAGAAACTATAAATTGACAAGGTCAACTTTGTATAAAGAAAATTTATATAAAATGTTTTATAGATGGCACTTGCCACCAGGAAGATTAGCAAAAAGGTTCAAAAATATGTCAGATAGATGTTGGAAATGTAAACATAATTCAGGCACTTATTATCATATTTGGTGGACATGTGGTAAAGCAAAGGCTTATTGGAAAAAGATACATGTTTGGTTAGAAAAAATGTTGGGAGAACATGTGGAATTTAAACCTGAACTTTTTTTACTAGGTATAATCCCAGAAAAGAATAGTCTTCGCGCAATATTGGAAAAATGAAGCAGTACCACCAGAGGAAGAAGTAATTAAAAAAATATTGGAATGTGCAGAGATGGACAGATTAACTATGAGATTGAAAAATAAAGAAGAAACAGAATACTACCAAATCTGGGAGTTATTCTACAAATGGCTAGAGGAAAGAACCAAGGATTAGGAATTGATTATGTATTAGCGTTTTTGAATCCAGACAGCATGCTGGTTGAAAAATTAACGCATAGTCTTATAGTCTTATATAGATTATAAATAAACTATATCGATATGTATTAGAGCAGTGGTTCTCAACCTGTGGGTCGGGACCCCATTTGGGGTCAAATGACCATTTCACGGGGGTCGCCAAACCACACTGTCCGCCATTTTTTTCCCTTTTCCCTAGCTGTCCTACTCCCTCTTATTGGTGGCCACACCCACTTGGGGGTCACCACAACATGGGGAACTGTATTATGGGGTCACGGCATTAGAAAGGTTGAGAACCACTGTATTAGAGCAAGATATGATTGAGGAACAGGTGAAAGAAACGATGATAATTTGGTGTAAATATTTTGGGCACAATATTGATTTGGATAATTGGCAAAGTTTATGGGGGAAAAAAATCTAAAAATTACTCTAGCACAGTGGTTCTCAACCTGTGGGTCGGGACCCCATTTGGGGTCAAATGACCATTTCATGGGGGTCACCAAACCATGCTGTCCGCCATTTTTTTCCCTTTTCCCTAGCTGTCCTACTCCCTCTTATTGGTGGCCACACCCACTTGGGGGTCACCACAACATGGGGAACTGTATTATGGGGTCACGGCATTAGAAAGGTTGAGAATCACTGCTCTAGCAACCTCCTATAAGGAAAACCTCTATAAGATGTTTTATACGTGGCACCTCCCTCCCACAAGATTAGCACGAATGAACAAGGGGAAATCCTCGATATGCTGAAAGTGTGGAGAGACCGTTGGGAATTACTACCACATGTGGTGGCAATGCCCAAAGGCACAAAAATTTTGGAACTTATTAAAGAAATGGCTGGAAGAAATTTTGCTAAGGAGAAATTTCCTGGCAGTGAGAACAATTAACCAGTGGAACAACCTGCCTCCACAAGTGGTGAATGCTCCAACACTGGAAGTTTTTAAGAAGAGACTGGACAGCCATTTGTCCGAAATGGTGTAGGGTTTCCTGCCCGAGCAGGGGGTTGGACTAGATGACCTCCAAGGTCCCTTCCAACTTTACTATTATTATTATTCTTATTATTATTATTATTATTATTATTATTATTATTATTATTATTATTATTATTATTATTATTATTATTATCGATCATCGCACAGTCAGCCAGATGTTCAGACTGGATTTGGCATTTTGTCTACCTATCGAGTCCTAACCCAGGACCTGGGATAGGCAGATGTGGATGTTTGATGGTATTACAGATATCGTCGCAGGATGGAAGCAGTTCCTAGTAAGGCCGCCTTTTGCAATTGACTAATAGCGAATTTGTCAATGCCAATGGTGTTCAAGTGGTGCTCCAGTTTTTTGGGGATTGCACCCAAGGAGCCTATGACTATTGGTACTACCCTTGCTTGCTTTTGCCACAGTCTTTCTATTTCTATTTGTAGGTCTTTGTATTTTGTTATCTTCTCCAGTTCTTTCTCTTCTATTCTGCTATCTCCAGGCACTGCCACGTCCACTATCAGACTTTTTTGTCTTTCTTATTGACAATTATTTAAGTCTATTATTATTATTATTATCGATCATCGCACAGTCAGCCAGATGTTCAGACTGGATTTGGCATTTTGTCTACCTATCGAGTCCTTACCCAGGACCTGGGATAGGCAGATGTGGATGTTTGATGGTATTACAGATATCGTCGCAGGATGGAAGCAGTTCCTAGTAAGGCCGCCTTTTGCAATTGACTAATAGCGAATTTGTCAATGCCAATGGTGTTCAAGTGGTGCTCCAGTTGTTTTGGGATTGCACCCAAGGAGCCTATGACTATTGGTACTACCCTTGCTTGCTTTTGCCACAGTCTTTCTATTTCTATTTGTAGGTCTTTGTATTTTGTTATCTTCTCCAGTTCTTTCTCTTCTATTCTGCTATCTCCAGGCACTGCCACGTCCACTATCCAGACTTTTTTGTCTTTCTTATCGACAATTGTTAAGTCTGGGGTGTTATGTTGCAGGTGCTTGTCTGTTTGAATTCTGAAGTCCCAGAGCAGTTTAATTTTATCATTTTCTATGACTTTCTCTATTTTATGATCCCACCAGTTTTTGCTTACAGGCAAATGATATTTTTTGCAGATCTTCCAATGCACCATTGTTGCTACTTTGTCATGCCGCTGCTTGTAATCAGTCTGTGCAATCTTCTTGCAACAGCTTACCAAGTGGTCCACTGTTTCTTCAGCTTCTTTGCATAGGCGGCACTTACTGTCTGTTGCTGTCTTCTCAATTTTGACTTTGTATGCATTTGTCCTTAAGGCTTGGTCTTGTGCAGCCAGAATTAGTCCCTCGGTCTCTTTCTTCAATTTTCCTGCTCTTAGCCATTGCCAGGTTTTATTATTATCTGCTTTCCCAGCTATTTTTTTCATGTATTGGCCATGTAGTGCTTTGTCTTCCCATGCCTCTATTCTGTTCTTCATTTGGTCTTTCTTGTAGGCCAGTTTGGTCTCTCCAGTAGTTAGTAAGCCTTCCTGATATACTAATTTCAGTGCATCTTCATCATTGTTCTTCAGATATTCTTCCAAAGCCATTTTTTCTTCTTCAACCATCTGATGTACTTGTAGCATTCCACGCCCACCTATTTGCCTTGGTAGATAAAGTCTATCAATGTCACTGCGTGGATGAAGGGCATGATTCATTGTCATTATTTTTCTGGTCTGCCTATCCATTGCTTTTAGTTCTGCTTGAGTCCAGTCCACTATTCCAGCTGTGTACCTAATGACTGGGATTGCCCAGGTGTTGATTGCCTTTATGGTATTTCCTCCATTGAGTTTGGATTTTAAGATCCTCTTCACTCTCTTGATGTATTCACCTCCAATCTTTTTCTTGACTTCAGTGTGCTTGATGTTGTCAGCTTGAAGGATACCCAAGTATTTGTAGTACTCTTCCTCATCCAGACTCTTAATGTTATTTTCGTGGGGCATCTTGATTCCTTCAGTTTTCATTATTTTTCCTTGTTTGATAGTAAGTGTGGCACATTTGTCCAAGCCAAACTCCATACAATATCTTGGCTATATATACGGACAGTGTTGAGCAGCGATTCTATTTCAGATGATGTTTTTCCATACAGCTTCAGATCATCCATATAAAGGAGGTGGGATAGTCTGGCAGATGTTTTTGATGTTTGATAGCCATGTCCTGAGTTATTCAGTATTGTTGACAGAGGAAACAGTGCAATAACAAATAGTAATGGTGATAATGAATCTCCTTGAAATATTCCTCTCTTGATATTAACCTCTCCCAGCCTCTCACCATTGATCTGCAACTGTGTCTTCCATTGTGCCATCGATCTTTGCACAAATTTTCTGATGTTTCTACTGACTCCTGTTATTTCTAGGCACTTTATTATCCAATCATGTGGCAGAGAGTCAAATGCCTTTTTGTAGTCAATCCATGCCACATTCAGGTTGGTCTTCCTTCTCTTGCAGTTTTCCAAGATCATTTTGTCTATTATGAGTTTATCTTTTGT
>NW_024098640.1:0-8994 GCF_016545835.1 Crotalus tigris
TTGAAAGAAAGATTGGATATGGAAAACAATGTTTTTTCGGGTCCCCAACCTGTGGCAACCTGAGCATAGCATAACATTTCGAATTTGAGGTCAGTTGTCACATTTTTGAGTTTTCCAATGCTAAATCAGCCATTTGCAAACATATGGGATTTAGGCCCATGCCTACCTTTTGAAGGAAAGGTTGGATACGGAAAACACATGTTTTTTCGGGTTCCCCAACCTGTGGGCAACCTGAGTATATGCATACATTTCGAATTTGAGGTCAGTTTCACATTTTGAGTTTTCATGCTTAATTGGCTATTTGCCAACAATTGTGATATTGTCCCATGCCTATCTTTTGATGGAAAGGTCAGATACGGAAAACACATGTTTTTTCGGCTTCCCCAACCTGTGGGCAACCTGAGTATATGCATACATTGCGAATTTGAGGTCAAAGTTTTCACATTTTGAGTTTTCATGCTTAATTGGCCATTTGCAAACTATGCGATATATGCCCAAGCCTAAACCTTTTTGAAGGAAGGTTGGATACGAAACACATGTTTTTTCGGGTTGCCCAACTGTGGGGAACCTGAGTATATGCATACAGTTCTAATTTGATGTCAGTTTCACATTTTGAGTTTTCATGCTTAATTGGCTATTTGCCAACAATTGTGATATTGGCCCAGGCCTATCTTTTGAAAGAAAGATTGGATATGGAAAACACATGTTTTTTCGGGTTCCCCAACCTGTGGGCACCCTGAGTATATGCATACATTTCGAATTTGAGGTCAGTTTCACATTTTGAGTTTTCATGTTTAATTGGCTTATTTGCCAACAATTGTGATATTGGCCCGGCCTACCTTTTGAAGGAAAGGTCAGATACAGAAAACACATGTTTGTTCGGGTTCCTCAAACTGTGAGCAACCTGAGTATATGCATACGTTTGCGAATTTGAGGTCATTGCACATTTGAGTTTTCATGCTACATTGGCCATTTGCAAAACTATGCGATATAGGCCCAAGCCTACCTTTTGAAGGAAAGGTTGGATACGGAAAACACATGGTTTTTTCGGCTTCCCCAACCTGTGGGCAACCTGAGTATATGCATGCGTTGCGAATTTGAGGTCAGTTTCACATTTTGAGTTTTCATGCTTAATTGGCTTATTTGCCAACAATTGTTATATTAGCGCAGGCCTACCTTTTGAAGGAAAGGTCAGATACGGAAAACACATGTTTTTTCGGGTTCCCCAATCTGTGGGCAACCTGAGTATATGCATACATTTTGAATTGGAGGTCAGTTTCACATTTTGAGTTTTCATGCTTAATTGGCTATTTGCCAAGAATTGTGATATTGGCCCAGGCCTATCTTTTGAAAGAAAGATTGGATATGGAAAACCCATGTTTTTTCGGGTTCCCCAATCTGTGGGCAACCTGAGTATATGCATACATTTCGAATTTGAGGTCAGTTTCACATTTTGAGTTTTCATGCTTAATTGGCTATTTGCAAACAATTGGGATATAGGCCCAGGCCTAACCTTTTTGAAGGAAAGGTCAGATACGGAAAACACAATGTTTTTTCGGGTTCCCCCAATCTGTGGGCAACCGGAGTAATGCCAATACATTTCGAGATTTGAGGTCAGTTTCACATTTGAGTTTTCATGCTAATTGGCTAATTTGCCAACAATTGTGATATTGGCCATGCCTATCTTTTGATGGAAAGGTCAGATAAACGGAGAACACATGTTTTTTTCGGCCATTCCCCAACCTGTGGGCAACTCTGAGTATATGCATACGTTTGCTATTTGAGGTCAGTTTTCCACATTTTGATTTTTCATGCCTTAATTGGCCATTTTGCAAACATATGCGATATTGGCCCAGGCCTATCTTTTGAAAGAAAGATTAGATATGGAAAACACATGTTTTTTCGGGTTCCCCAACCTGTGGGCAACCTGAGTATCTGCATACATTGCGAATTTCAGGTCAGTTTCACATTTTGAGTTTTCATGCTTAATTGGCTATTTGCCAACAATAGTGATATTGGCCCAGGCCTATCTTTTGAAAGAAAGATTGGATATGGAAAACACATGTTTTTTCGGGGTCCCCAACCTGTGGGCAACCTGAGCATATGCATACATTTCGAATTTGAGATCAGTTTCACATTTTGAGTTTTCATGCTAAATTAGCCATTTCCAAACATATGGGATATAGGCCCAAGCCTACCTTTTGCAGGAAAGGTTGGATACGGAAAACACATGTTTTTTTTCGGTTCCCCACCTGTGGCAACCTGAGTATAATGCATACATTGCCGAATTTGAGGTCAGTTTTTTTTCACATTTTGAGTTTCATGCTTATTGGCTATTTGCCCACTAATTTGTGATATTGGCCCAGGCCTATCTTTTGAAAGAAAGATTGGATACGGAAAACACATGTTTTTTCGTGTTCCCCAATCTGTGGGCACCCTGAGTATATGCATACATTTCGAATTTGATGTCAGTTTCACATTTTGAGTTTTCATGCTTAATTGGCTATTTGCCAACAATTGTGATATTGGCCCAGGCCTATCTTTTGAAAGAAAGATTGGATACGGAAAACACATGTTTTTTCGGGTTCCCCAATCTGTGGGCAACCTGAGTATATGCATCCCTTTCGAATTTGAGGTCAGTTTCACATTTTCAGTTTTCATGCTTAATTGGCTTATTTGCCAACAATTGAGATATTAGCGCAGGCCTACCTTTTGAAGGAAAGGTCAGATACGGAAAACACATGTTTTTTTTCGTGTTCCCATCTGTGGGCAACCTGAGTTATATGGCTACTTTCGTCGAATTTGAGGTCAGTTTTACATTTTGAGTTTTTTCATGCTTAATTGGCTATTTGCCAAGAATTGTGATATTGGCCCAGGCCTATCTTTTGAAAGAAAGATTGGATATGGAAAACACATGTTTTTTCGGGTTCCCCCATCTGTGGGCAACCTGAGTATATGCATACATTTCGAATTTGAGGTCAGTTTCACATTTTGAGTTTTCATGCTTAATTGGCTATTTGCCAACAATTGTGATATTGGCCCAGGCCTATCTTTTGAAAGAAAGATTGATATGGAAAACACATGTTTTTTCGGGTTCCCCAACCCTGTGGGCAAACCTGATAGATGCATACGTTGCGAAATTTGAGGTCAGTGTCACATTTTGAGTTTCATGCTAAATTGGCCATTTGCAAACATAATGCGATTAGCCCAGTCCCTACCTTTGAAGGAAGTTGATACGGAAACACATGTTTTTTTTCGGGTTCCCCAACTGTGGCAACGCTGAGTATATGCTACATTGCGAATTGAGGTTCATTTTTCACATTTTGAAGTTTTTTCATGCTTAATTGGCTATTTGCCAACAATTGTGATATTGGCCCAGGCCTATCTTTTGAAGGAAAGGTTGGATACGGAAAACACATGTTTTTTCGTTTTCCCCAATCTGTGGGCAACCTGAGTATATGCATTCATTTCGAATTTGAGGTCAGTTTCACATTTTGAGTTTTCATGCTTAATTGGCTATTTGCCAACAATTGTGATATTGGCCTAGGCCTATCTTTTGAAAGAAAGATTGGATACGGAAAACACATGTTTTTTCGTGTTCCCCAATCTGTGGGCAACCTGAGTATATGCATACATTTCGAATTGGAGGTCAGTTTCACATTTTGAGTTTTCATGCTTAATTGGCTATTTGCCAACAATTGTGATATTGGCCCAGGCCTCTCTTTTGAAAGAAAGATTGGATATGGAAAACACATGTTTTTTCGTGTTCCCCAAGCTGTGGGCAACCTGAGTATATGCATACATTTCGAATTTGAGGTCAGTTTCACATTTTGAGTTTTCATGCTTAATTGGCTATTTGCCAACAATTGTGATATTGGCCTAGGCCTATCTTTTGAAAGAAAGATTGGATATGGAAAACACATGTTTTTTTCGTGTTCCCCAATCTGTGGGCAACCTGAGTATATGCATACATTTCGAATTTGATGTCAGTTTCACATTTTGAGTTTTCATGCTTAATTGGCTATTTGCCAACAATTGTGATATTGGCCCAGGCCTATCTTTTGATGGAAAGGTCACTACGGCAAAGCACATGTTTTCTCCGGCTTCCCCACTGTGGGCACCTGAGTATATGCAACGTTTGCGAATTTTGAGGTCGTTTCACATTTTTCAGGTTTCATGCTTAATTGGCTTATTTGCCAACAATTGTGATATTAGCGCAGGCCTACCTTTTGAAGGAAAGGTCAGATACGGAAAACACATGTTTTTTCGGGTTCCCCAACGTGTGGGCAACCTGAGTATATGCATACATTTCGAATTGGAGGTCAGTTGCACATTTTGAGTTTTCATGCTTAATTGGCTATTTGCCAACAATTGTGATATTAGCGCAGGCCTACCTTTTGAAGGAAAGGTCAGATACGGAAAACACATGTTTTTTCGGGTTCCCCAACGTGTGGGCAACCTGAGTAAATGCATACATTTCGAATTGGAGGTCAGTTTCACATTTTGAGTTTTCATGCTTAATTGGCTTATTTGCCAACAATTGTGATATTAGCGCAGGCCTACCTTTTGAAGGAAATGTCAGATACGGAAAACACATGTTTTTTCGGGTTCCCCAAACTGTGGGCAAACTGAGTATATGCATACATTTCGAATTTTGAAGGTCAGTTTTTCAGACATTTTGATTTTCATGCTTAATTGGCTTCTTTGCCAACAATTGTTATATTAGCGCAGGCCCTACCTTTTGAAGAAAGATTTGATATGGAAAACACATGTTTTTTTCGTGTTCCCAAGTCTGTGGCCAACCTGATATTGCCTACCTTTTTCGAATTTGAGGTCAGTTTCACATATTTGAGTTTCATGCTTAATTGGATATTTGCCAACAATTGTGATATTGGCCCAGGCCTATCTTTTGAAAGAAAGATTTGATATGGAAAACACATGTTTTTTCGGGTTCCCCAACCTGTGGGCAACCTGAGTATATGCATACATTTCGAATTGGAGGTCAGTTTCACTTTTTGAGTTTTCATGCTTAATTGGCTTATTTGCCAACAATTGTGATATTAGCGCAGGCCTACCTTTTGAAGGAAAGGTCAGATACGGAAAACACATGTTTTTTCGGGTTCCCCAATCTGTTGGCAACCTGAGTATATTCATACATTGCGAATTTCAGGTCAGTTTTTCACATTTCAGTTTCATGCTGATTGGCTTTATTTGCCAACATTGTGATATTAGCGCAGGCCTACCTTTTGAAGGAAAGGTCAGATACGTAAAACACATGTTTTTTTCCGGGTTCCCCACCGTGTGGCAACCTGAGTCTATGCATACATTTCGAATTTGAGGTCAGTTTCACATTTTGAGTTTTCATGCTTAATTGGCTATTTGCCAACAATTGTGATATTGCCCCAGGCCTATCTTTTGAAAGAAAGATTGGATATGGAAAACACATGTTTTTTCGGGTTCCCCAACCTGTGGGCAACCTTAGCATATGCATACATTTCGAATTTGAGGTCAGTTTTACATTTTGAGTTTTCATGCTAAATCAGCCATTTGCAAACATATGGGATTTAGGCCCAGGCCTACCTTTTGAAGGAAAGGTTGGATACGGAAAACACATGTTTTTTCGGGTTCCCCAACCTGTGGGCACCCTGAGTATATGCATACATTGCGAATTTGAGGTCAGTTTCACATTTTGAGTTTTCATGCTTAATTGGCTATTTGCCCACAATTGTGATATTGGCCCAGGCCTATCTTTTGAAAGAAAGATTGGATATGGAAAACACATGTTCTCCAGCATGATTGGATGGAGAACCCACGGATGGGTTGTCTTAATCTATCTGCTCCAATTAGACTAAGTCTGAAATTTAGTACTGCCCCCTCTGTGCCAACTGCACCCCAGTTTTAGACTTAGTCTCTTTGCCCCAAGACGCGTTTTGTCTTCGCTCCTGGAGCAGAAAACTGTTTAATTCTATTTAATTACTTAGCTCAGGCTATTATTATTATTTGTTATTTTATTATTGATTCAGAATCGATTATATCTAGAAGAAAGATCAATTATCCCAGTCTGAAGCCTATTCAGGCTGACCGACTCACAATCCTCTCCCTCTGGGGGGGGAGGAAACTTTTCCCTTCTTTGTTTTCCTCAGTTAGGGACAGCAAGATCAAACCTTTGATTTAGGTCGTTTTCAGAGCCTCATCAAGCCTGGAGGGAGCCTTCCCAGGTCCCTCGGCCCCCGCAGAGAGCAGCAGGTGAGAATTTGGGCGCGGCCCAATTTTCGGAGCCGGGAGGGCCTGTCAGGCCTTGGACGACAGCTTTTCCAGCTGGCCTAATCACATGCCACCAGCTGCTTTAGGAGCCCAGGCGATTCACCTGAACGAGGGCTCGTTGCAGCTTAGACCCTAGGCCTCAAGGCCTTCTCCCAATTTTCGGAGTCGGGAGGGCCTGTCAGGCCTTGGACGACAGCTTTTCCAGCCGGCCTAATCACATGCCACCAGCTGCTTTAGGAGCCCAGGCGATTCACCTGAACGAGGGCTCGTTGCAGCTTAGACCCTAGGCCTCAAGGCCTTCTTCCACCGGCCGTTTTTTAGGGCACGAAATTGGCGGCCGCCATTTTGAATTGCCTCCCAGCAGCCATTTTGGGTGTGGCTGAAGCCCCCGGTGGCCATTTTGTATGTGGTTGAGGCCCTCGGCGGCCATTTTGTGAGTGGCAGAAGTCACTGGCAGCCATTTTGTGGGTGGCTGAAGTCGCCGGCGGCCATTTTGTGTGGGGCTGAAGCCTCGGCGGCCATTTTGAGTGTGACTGAAGTCACTGGTGGCCATTTTGTGGGTGGCTGAAGTCACCGGCGGCCATTTTGTGTGGGGCTGAAGCCTCGGCGGCCATTTTGAGTGTGCCTGAAGTCATTGGTGGCCATTTTGTGTGTGGCTGAGGCCAGACTGCCTGGAACTTTGTTCTGAAGGCAGTATTACATCATCGGTGGCAGGATCGTCGAGAGAGCAGGTTCGACCGGGGAGGGCCGGATCGATCCCAAGTGATCGGGGTGCCCATTAACTCCCCGCCCATCCCCCTCTTGGGCTGAAGTATCTCTGTAGACTCCCTTGGTGAAGTACAGCGCCGAGGGGGGCGTTTTGCTAAGGTTGAGACCAGAGCAACTCATCATGGCAGAGAAAGGCAGCGAGCCGGCCAAGAGGAGTCGCCAATCAGAGGCAAGTGGTAAGAGCACCACCAAGCGAGCCCGGCCAAGCAGGGAGCCACCGAGGGAGGAAGGGTGCCAAAGACTGAGAGCGGCCTCCCCAGATCTGACAGACACGATGGGAAGGTCTATTTTGGAGCCCCTTTCTTCGTACAGTGCCTCAGCCCCAGGGGCCTGGTCTCCCCCCAGGGGAATTCCTGAGTCAGATTCAAACCTAACAGTGGTTTCAGGGAGGGGTATAACTGGTCAGGACACCTCAGGGCCCCAGGCCACATTCACTCCCACTGCAGCAGGACTTCGCCCTCCTGAGAACCAGGCCCTGAACCCAAACCTCCTCCAGTCCATGATATCCCAGGCTGTGGCTCAATTTATGGCCTCCAACACCACAGACACCCCCCCCAGGCCACGTATCATCCACAATCTCCAGATTTGATGGAGGATCCCTCATCGGATTTGGAATCTACAGGGGCTGAACAATCTGGCCTGATTTTGTTTGAGGACGAGGGCATCACTCCCTCTGACCCCACCCCTCCTGTCGGTCTCTTTGACCATTCATTCTTTAATTCCCTGCTACTCATGGCCTGCACTAGTGCAAACCTCCCCCAAGAACAGGAGACCCCACCTCCAGGGGTCCCCACGCCATATACACCAAGCCCTCAGTCTCGCAGAACAATATTCCCTGCCCTCCCCTTTTTCTGAATATAGTTCAAGAACAATGGGAGAACTTAGGATCCTTCTTAAGCCCCGGTGCAGTAGAGAGAACATTATTCAATGTTGCCCGTTCCCTGGCCTCCCTATTGGAGATTCCTGAGATTGATGAGCCTTGAACTCATTGTCTCCCAATTTTAACATCCCTGGGGACATAAATGAGGCACTTAGGGCGGAGGATAAAAAGATTGACTCCGCATTGCGTAGTTCCCATCTGGCATCAGCCTGGGCACCAAGGGCGGCAACGTCCATGGCCTTCTTCGCTAGGGCTTCAGCCCTTGGGTTACATGAGCTCCAGGACAGGATCCCTCCAGACCAGCTCAGAGCTCACCAAAATCTGGGTAAGTTAGTGGCTACATCCCAGTACCTAGCCGACGCTTCTCTGCACATGGCTAGATACACTGCCAGACCATCGCTGCAGACATCTCAGCACGAAGGTTCCTTTGGCCCAGGAATTGGCGAGCAGACACCAAGACCAAGTGGCGTCTGGCCTCTACACCTTACACAGGTGGACATCTCTTTGGTAAGGCACTAGGACCATACTTAACTGAAGGTAAGGACAAACGTAAAACTCTGGTTAACTCATGTCACAGAGCAGTTACAGGAGGCTGCCTTTCGACCAGCTCCATCCTGGGACTGGGCCCAGGCATCCCTCTATTCCTTTCAGAGACAAGAACGACAGCAGGATCGTTCAGCATGCAGAAGCAGACCACAGATCCAGGCCAAGCGGCCCCTTCAAGACCGAGGGGCCGTTCCTCTGAACGAGGCAAGTGCCCTCACAGTCTCACTTCCCATAGGAAGCCAGCTGGCCCCTTATTCCAGCACTTGGGCAGTCACCACTACAGATGCCGGCTGGCCCCTTATTCCAGCACTTGGACAGCCATCACTATAGATGCATGGGTGTTAGACACTGTCACGCAAGGTTTGAGACTAGAATTTTGTTCTCAACCACCTGACAAATTCCGCTCTTGCCCTATCCCAACGAGCAGGTCCAGGGCTGACTTTATGTCAGATGCCATAGCTCATTTATTACAAATACGAGCAATTGAACCAGTACACAAGACCAAGAAGGACGAAGGTTTTACTCAAACCTCATCG
>NW_024098641.1:0-2931 GCF_016545835.1 Crotalus tigris
TCTAAAATAGACTTAAGGGAAGCTTACTCATCGCCGTGAGACTCAAGGAAGGGGACGAATGGCAGACTGCATTTAACTGCCCCATGGGGTGCTATCAATTCAAAGTCTTGCCATTTGGATTACAAGGGGGCCCTGCAGTCTTTATGCAATTAATCAATGACGTTCTAAGGGAGCACCTGTTTAAGGGGGTCCTTGTTTACGTGGACGACATTCTTATCTTTACCGAAACAAAAGAAGAACACGTCAAACTTGTCAGAGCGGTTTTAAAGAAGCTGCGAGCCGCTCACCTATATGCCAAACTCTCAAAATGGGAATTCCACCAGGAAAGGATAGACTACCTAGGCTATCGCATATCCCCACAGGGCATTGAAATGGACCCAGAGAAGGTCAAAGCAGTACTAAATTGGGCACCACCCCGCACAAGAAAGCAACTACAAAGTTTCCTGGGCTTTGCAAACTTTACCGCAATTCATCCCCTCATTTGCAAGATAGCCGTGCCCTCACCAATTACTAAAAACGAAGGGAACATCCTCAGTAAAACCTAGCCAGACACTAAGATGGGACAATGATGCCAAGCAGCATAGCGTTGAGAGACTAAAAGAGACTTTTTTCTGCCGAACCAGTTACTAAGGCACCCAGATATGGACAAGCCCTTCAAATACAGGCAGA
The DNA here is from genome assembly GCF_016545835.1 of Crotalus tigris. Classification (NCBI taxonomy): domain Eukaryota; kingdom Metazoa; phylum Chordata; class Lepidosauria; order Squamata; family Viperidae; genus Crotalus; species Crotalus tigris. The sequence continues at coordinate 670 of NW_024098641.1, forward strand.
TGCAAAGTGATGTAGCAGCGGGGGCTGTGCTATTACAAGAAAATGATGATGCAGTATTGAACCTGTGCATATACATCTAAGAAACTCACGGAAAACAGAACAGCCGCTGGCCGTATGGGAGGAAGGAGGCTTATGCGGATAGTTGGCGCATTACTCAAGTGGCGGACAGTTACTGGAAGGCAACAAAATCCCCTTCAGGTGTGGACTGATCACAAAAATTTAGAAGCCCTGAAAACTTCCAGGAAAATCAATCCCAAACAAGCCCGCTGGTCCCAGCATTTTCACCAATTCCAATTTAAGCTCAAACATTTACCAGGAAGAAAGAACTTCCTGGCAGATGCTCTATCTCGCATGCCCCAATATACCAGCGCACGAACCACAGACTCTAGACCAATAATGGCAGAGTCACAACTGGTAGCACCAGTAGTAACACAGGAACCCAAGCCAAAATAAAAACCACAAAATGGACAGCCAACTGGATTGGCATTCAGAAAAAAGTTTGGAAACAGATGATGGTTCCAGAAAAACAAACTGTGTCGCACAATGAGAGACGGATTGCCTTGGTAGGGAAAAAGTTATATATACCAACAAACTCAAAGACTAACTTCATGCAACTGTGCCATGACACAAAATCAGAGGGCATTTGGATTTGTAAAAACTTTACACTTAACTTAACGGCAATTTGGTGGCCATCAATAAAAAAGGACATAGAAATTATGTTGCCAGCTCGCCCAACCGGTGCATCAGCAAAGAGCCAGTTGCAGGAAATCGCCAGGGCTGTTAAACAGGGCCAAGTCCCTCAGCCCCCTGGAGGGAATAGCCATCGGATTTTATAGTGGAATTGTGCCTGAAAGCAATGGGAATCACGCGTATCTCGCGACAGTCACGACCTATTTTCCAAACAGGTGCACTTTATCCCTTGCCAAAAGAGTCCCACTGGAAAGGCCTTAGCAAAACTTTTCATCCAGCACATTTACAGATTGCACGGGGCACCCAAACGCATCATCTCTGATAGGGGAGTGCAATTTACGTCTGCATTTTGGAAGGAATTTTTATCCCTCTTAGGGACCACTCAGGGACTGACATCTAGCCATCATCCACAAGGGGATGGACAAACAGAACATTGTCAATCAGTACTTGAGCAATATTTAAGATGTTTTATTAATTTTCAGCAAACAAATTGGACGGACCTACTCCCTTTTGCAGAAGTTGCTTACAATAATGCAATCCACTCCAGCACAGGCTACAATCTTTCAACAGCCAACGGCCAAAGTCTTCAACCCTATGCCAGAGTTAACCAAAAAGAACAACGATCCTTCAAGAAAGAATGGATGTAGAAATTACAAAACACCTGGCCAATAGTCAGAAAAGCACTAGATGAAGCTAGGCAGGCATATAAAACACAAGCCGATAAAAAAAGGGTTGAGCCTACACAATTCATTATAGGAGAAATGGTGTACTTATCTACAAAATACCTAAAGTCCCTACAGCCCTGTAAAAAACTTGGAACAAAATATATAGGACCTTTTCCAATTAAAAGGATCATAAATCCAGTAACAGTAGAATTAGAATTACCCAAAAACCTCAGGCAAATACACCCAATTTTTCATTGCAGCTTGCTGAACAGAGAGCATCAGTCACCTCTACGGCCAAAAATCCCCCCCCCCACCATCATCATGGGTGGAGGGCGAAAAACAACACCATCGAATAAAACGGAATCCTTGACTCTACAGAGATATCATGGAGCAAACTCAGTACCTAGCTTGGCATGGAAAACACCTTCCTCCCTCACACAAACCATAGTGAGGTCCCAATGAACAGTCATGTCAGAGCCCCGAAGCTATTGAAGAAGTTTCACACAGAGTATCCTAACAAGCCTGACTAATTTTTATACCTGTTTTGTTTTCTTTCAGGTGAATCTCTCTTATTTTTAAGGGGGGCCGGATGTCAGAATCCAATTATACTTCATCTCCAATTATTAATTAGAGAAAACCCCATTTCTGCCCTTTCTGGATTCTGCCATAAAGAAAAAGAGGGGGGTGAACAAAGGGGCTTTATGGCCCTCACTTCCTTTGGTACAACTTCAAAGGGTTTGAATGTGGTTAGCACCAAAAGGTCTTATCATAACAAAGGAGGGTATTTACCTTTCATGTAGTTTATCTGAAGTCTCCATCCAGACGGAAGAAAGGAAAAAAGGGGTGGGATTGTGATGCCTGAAACTGTCACTGGAAGAGGGGGGTGATTGGGTGGGATTACTGGGGA
>NW_024098642.1:0-5000 GCF_016545835.1 Crotalus tigris
AAAATCCGTCTTCACACGTTACGGCTAAATCATGCGGTCGCGTTTCTTCACCTTAGTGCCATCACTAGAGGCAAACTCGGGGTTCGTAACGTGGGATTCGTGACTTACCAGGTCGAGGTTTATTCAACAAGCCACGGTTTAATCCCGAGGAAGCCGAACGTGTGAGCGTATCCTGGCCGGGACGGAGAGAAGGCAGATAGGCTTCCGGGGGGGGGGATGCATTCTGCGTGGGGGGGAGGGGTGTCCTGCTAGGCAGCTAAAACGCGAGCGGCCGTTTTAAGCAGATTCCCAAAGGATCCAGGCGGTTTTGGAATCCTTTTGAGAGAGCGAAGAGATCTGCAGTTCTCGAGACAGCCAATAGAGGGCAATTGATCGTGGCCCCCTAGCGGCCGGCAGAGCTCCTGCTGCAAGGAAGAAAAATGGGAGAGGAGATGGGATTGAGAAGGAAGGAAGGAAGGAAGGAAGGAAGGAGGGAAGGAAGGAAGGAACAAAGGAAGGAAGGAATGAAGGGATGGGAATGAGAAGAAGGGAGAGGAAAGAAGGAAGGGGGGATAAAGGAAGGAAGGAACGAAGGAAGGAAGGAACAAAGGAAAGAACAAAGAAGGAATGAAGGGATGGGAATGAGAAGAAGGGAGAGGAAAGGAAGGGAGGAAGGAAGGAAGAAGAAGATGACTAAAGGAGAGCAGGAAGAGAGAAGAGGAAGGAAGGAGTATGAGAGGAATGAAGGAAGGAAGGAAGGAAGGAAGGAAGGAAGGAAGGAAGAAAGGAAGGAAGGAAAGAAAAAGATGGGAATGAATAGAAGGGAAAGGAAAGAAGGAGGGAAGGAAGGAAGGAAGGAGATGAGAAGGAGAGGAAGGAAGGAAGGAATTCTGGGAGTTGAAGTCCGCCAGTTATGAAAGGGCCACGTTTGGAGACCCCTAAGTTACACAGAGCCCTTTCCACACATTTCTCCTCCCCAAATCTTTGGCTCCACCCACTGAGCTAGTAAATACTTTTGGGGGGAGGTCTCCATCATCACCGCAAACAGTCGCTAAGCTGTCGGTCGCAAGTAGAGGACTACTGCAGAGCAAACGGACGAGCCCTGAGACTTCTTTAGGGGGCTACAAGGAGAAGAGCCGGAAATAAATCTCTTTTTTTTTTTTTTATTTAAGCGCAACAATTTAGAAGTCCATTCATGCAATTGATCCGAAGTCCACTTCTTCCGATTCAGCAAGCGGCTTCAATTGCTCGAATCACACATTTTTCTCCCTTTTGAGTTCTTCCATATTGATTTTTTTTTCTCCCCTTTTTTATTACGCCTCCTTCATTGTCATCCAGCAGGCCTGTCGCATTTATTATCGACGGGAGGATCTCGCATCGATAACCGTTCACCGGTGACCTGCGTCTGCAGGCTAATCATTGCCTAACGGGTTTATTCCAATTTGCAGCTTCTGTTTATATACCGGGGAAGTTGGCCAGTTGAAGGACGAGTCACCTTAGAAGATGTAGGATGAAGTTGGACACTTTGGCTGTCACAGATGAAGGCAAATCTACCTGTCCCGGGATAAGGTGGTGAGATCGAATCTGGGTCGGTCTCTGGGACCAGGTTTTGCTTTCTGAGGTTTCACATTTGTTCTGGAATCGTGGGCGTTCCATCCCTGGAGGTTTTTAAGAAGAAACTGGACAGCCATTTGTCTGAGATGCTATAGGTCAGTGGTTCTCCACCTGTGGGTCGGGACCCCCTTTGGGGTCGAACGACCATTTCACGGGGGTCGCCAAACAAGGCTGTCTTGCCTATTTTTTCCCCTTTTCTTTGGCACGCCCTCTGGCACCGGTGAGTATAAGTAGGTGGGGGTCACCACAACATGGGGAACTGTATTATGGGGTCGCGGCATTAGAAAGGTTGAGAACCACTGCTATAGGTTCTCCTGCTTGAGCAGGGGGCTGGACTGGAAGACCTCCAAGGTCCTTTCCAGCTCTATTCTATTCTATTCTATTCTATTCTATTCTATTCTATTCTATTCTATTCTATTCTATTCTATTCTATTCTTCTATATGCTATTCTATATGTATTCTATTCTATTCTATATTTATTTTATTCTATTCTATTATTCTATATTTATTCTATTCTATATCTATTCTATTCTATTCTATATTTATTCTATTCTATTATTCTATATTTATTCTATATCTATTCTATTCTATTCTATATTTATTCTATTCTATATTTATTCTATACTATTCTATTCTGTTCTGTTCTGTTCTATTCTTTCTCTATTCTAATCTATATTTATTCTATTCTATTATTCTATATTTATTCTATACTATTCTGTTCTGTTCTATTTTTTCTCTATTCTATTCTCTCTAGAAGAATGTGTGCTGATCTGGGTGTGGTATTTACGTGGTGTCTGCTTCGGTGTGACTTTTTAGTTGTTGATGGGGTTGCTGATGGCTTACTTTTGCTGTAATTTAAGACACTGGTGCTTAATTTCTGCGTGAATATTTTAGGGCACGCAAAACCCACGATGCAACTTATTGCAAATGCCTGGCAGGGTCCTGAATTAAAAAAAAAACAGGGAGTGAAATAATGCTGGATCAAAAGCATGTATGTTTGGATCCAGAATCTCCTGCCTTTAGACAAATTTGGATAAGCACTTTGGAGAATAGCTTGACTCCCTCTTCTTTGGGGCAGCCCTTTAAATGAAAGAGGTCAACTATGAGGTGGGGGGGAAAGGCTCTAAGCCAGAGATTGGAAAATAAAAGGGAAAAAAAAACATTCAAAGCAATTTGCAAAGGGTTCCTTCCTGCTACCCCTTGAAAAATTCTGCAGGGCCTTTCAAAGGCCAGAAAGAGGAGAGAATTGCCCTCCAGTTGAAGCCTTTTGCAGGCCAAATCTAGTTGCCCTTGCAACTGGCAGCCACACACACACACACACACACACACACACACACACACACACACACACAAAACGGCCTCCCAGCCCACCATGTCATCTCTGGTGCCACCATCTCGCCTGGCATGGATGTGCCCCCCCCACACACACATACTTTTAAAGAAGGGAAACGCATTTGTGCCCAGGAATAATTTGATTGAACAGAAGGGCGCCATCTGGTGAGCAGAAATGAAATTAATTCTCTCTCTTATACTTAACAACCAAGAAATTAAAAGACGCTTGCTCCTGGGGAGGAAAGCTATGGCAAATCTAGACAGCATACTAAAAAGCAGAGACATCACCCTGCCAACAAATGTGCATATAGTCAAGGCCATGGTTTTCCCAGTTGCAATGTATGGCTGTGAAAGTTGGACCATAAGAAAGGCTGAGCGCCAAAGAATGGAGGCCTTTGAACTCTGGTGCTGGAGAAGACTCCTGCGAGTCCCCTGGATTGCAAGGTGATTTAACCGGTCGGTCCTAGAGGAGATCAACCCTGACTTCTCTTTAGAAGGCCAGATCCTGAAATGCAAACTCAAGTCCTTTGGCCATCTAATGAGAAGGAAGGACTCCCTGGAGAAGAGCCTGATGCTGGGAAAGATGGAGGGCAAGAGAAGAAGGGGACGACAGAGAACAAGGTGGCTGGATGGAGTCCCTGAAGCAGGAGGCATGAACTTCAATGGACTCCAGAAGATGGTAGAGGACAGGAAGGCCTGGAGGAACATTGTCCATGGGGTCGCGAGGGGTCAGACACGACTTCGCAACTAACAACATACTTATAGCAGATCCTTGGCTGTTTGAACTGGGTACTACTTATTTATAGGATGGAATGGAATGGAATGGAAGAGAAGAGGAGAAAATAGAAAATAGAAAATAGAATAGAATAGAATAGAATAGAATAGAATAGAATAGAATAGAATAATGAGGAAGAATAGAATAGAATAGAATAGAATAGAATAGAATAGAATAGAATAGAATAGAATAGAATAATGAGGAAGAATAGAATAGAATAGAATAGAATAGAATAGAATAGAATAGAATAGAATAGAATAATGAGGTAGAGTATAATAGAATAGAATAGAATAGAATAGAATAGAATAGAATAGAATATTTATGCAGCCTTTCACTCTCCATGACTCTGGGCAACTCACAAATACATTGATTACTTTTCAATTATTCAATCAATCCATTTGCTCTCCATACCAACTCCTCCTTTGATATCTAAAATTAGAGGATTTTTTTTAATCATCTGTATTTGGAGGTGGAGAAGAACCTGTCCAGGTATCTAGCTAAACCTGGTTTTTCAAGTCCCACCTTTTTCTACAACTAGATAACAGGAAGTCGTCAACAAATTATCCCTTGTTTTCCTTGTATTGCATTTCCACAGCATCCGTTCTTGCAGTGGCCCGTGAGGACACATATTTAAGAAAGGAGGCATATTTAGGAGATTAGACTTAGAAGCTGACACTTTCGTGGCTCAGTCAAAGCCCGGACAACGAGGTGGCAATTCTTCCTTCCTTCTTTTTGCAGCGACGAAAAAGGAATATTTTTAATTCCATTTGGCCTCTAGGGGGCAGCCTTGGCCAACCAATGTTTCTCAACCTCCGCGCTCTTAAGACAGGCGGACTTCAACTCCCAGAATTCCCCAGCTAGCCGACGTTCTAGAAATTGAAGTCAAGTTGCTGAGATGAAAAAAAAAACTTGGTGTAGGTCGAACCTAGAGTAATGCCGGCTGGGGAATGCTGGGAGCGGAAGTCCGCCCATCTTCAAGTTGCCCAGTGCTTCCAACGTCTGGCAAGCGTCTCCCTGCAACTACCTTAAGAGAGGAAAGGATTTGTGCACGGCCCTGTCCTTCTTTCCCCGCTCTGACATGCTTGATCTTGACAGTCGTCCTCATCCTGGTTGCCTCCAGACGAGGAGGATCGTGGAGGCAGCAAGTCAGTGAGGAGAAAGCAGGCCCCCAAAGAAGGTGAAGACACAACATCAGAGATGCAGGGGGGAGGAGGAGGGGGGAGGAATAAAGAGGAAGAGGAAGGAGGAGGAGAAAGAAAGAGGAGGAAGAGGAAGAGGAGGAGGAGGAAAAGAAGAAGAG
>NW_024098642.1:7500-115196 GCF_016545835.1 Crotalus tigris
ACCTTGGAGGTCATTTAGTCCAACCCCCTGCTCGGGCAGGAAACCCTGTACCATTTCGGACAAAGGGCTGTCCAGTCTCTTCTTAAAAACTTCCAGTGTTGGAGCATTTACTGCTTCTGGAGGCAGGCTGTTCCACTGGTTAATTGTTCTCACTGTCAGTGGAACAGCCTGCCTCCAGAAGCAGTAAAGACTACCGCAGCCAGGACATAGAACCTAGAACGATAAGGTTGGAAGGGATCTCGGTGGTCTGCTGGTCCAACCCCCTACTCAAACAGGAGACCCTATGCCACCCTGGTCAAATGGCTGTCTAGTCTTTTCTTGAAGACCTCCAGTGATGGAGCACCCACAACCTCTGAAGGGGACTCCCCTTCCATTGATTCATGCTTCTCACTGTTAGGAAATTTGTCCTTAGTTCTAGCTTGCTTCTCTCCTTGAACACCAGGAGAAAAGTCCTCAAGTTCTCCGTTGCATGCCTCCTTCCTTGTACCCATAAATCCACGAAAGATCACACGTTGGAACAGCCTGCCTCCAGAAATTATGGCTGCTCCATCACTGGAGGTTTTTAAGAAGAGACTGGACAGCCATTTGTCTGCAATGGGATAGGGCACAGGTCAGCAACCTGCGGCTCCGGAGCCGCATGCGGCTCTTTGAGCTTCCCCTGTGGCTCCCAGCCTCCTCTGCCTTTGCAGAGAGAGACAGAGACAGAGAGAGGCAATTGCGCGTCCCTGCTTTTCTCTCTCTCTCTCTCTCTCTCTCTCTCTCTCTCTCTCTCTCTGTGTGTGTGTGTGTGTAAAAGAGAGTGCACTCACAGTGTTCTCTGAGCAGCTGAAAAGCTTACTGGGCGGAGCTCCTCCCTTTGCTCCGTCTCTGCAGGAAGCAGGAAGGGCAGGAGAGAGCTAGCTAGCCCAGCTAGGCTGACTCAGGAATTCTGGGAGTTGAAGTCCATGAGTCATAAAAGAGATGAGGTTGCCTACCCCTGATCTTGTTGGACAACAGCTTGAAGCTTGCCAAGTGAGCAGCAGATAGGAGAGGGGGGGGAGAAAGAGAGAGAGAGAAAGAGAGGGGGGGAGGGAGAGAGAGAGAGAGGAAAGAGAGAGAGAGAAAGAAAGAGAGCGGGGGGAAGAGGAGTGGCAGATCAACGGCAGATAGAGAGGGAGGGAGAGAGACAGAGAGAGAGAGACCCTTTTGACATCTAAAATGAAGATAACACTGCATATATCCTTTTTTTACATGTGTGTGTGTGTGTGTGTGTGTGTATACATACATACATACATATACATATATATATATACACACACACATACATACACACACACAAATACCCCCCCACACACAAACACACACACCTATAATAAAGATAAAAAAGGATATATGCAGTGTTATCTTCATTTTAGATATTGCAATGGTCTCTATGTTTTAACTCTTCCCCCCCCCCGGGGTCAGGTGGCAGTACACATCTCATGTTGTGTACATTGCAATAACAGAGGCATTTACCCATCCACCCCAAGATTGGGGGAAAGAAGGATGGATGAGGATGAACATGCGATCGAAATGAACGGGAAGGAACAGATCAGCCGTGCGCAGTCATACCAATTAGGCCCGATGACGAGGTCGAGGAGTCGTGCGCAGACTTTAGTACACCTATAAAAGCGACTCTCTCACTCCCTGGCGCACTAGCCCTGAGGATGCCGGCAGGTGACGGCGAAAGCTAGGCGCTTTTTTAATAAATTTTATAGTTTTATTACCCTGGTGATCATTTTATTTCTCACCATGAATACTCCCAGGGTTCATATTTTTAATTTTCTCAAACACACACACACACACACACACACACACACACACATATACTCTAGTCATTAAGTCAAGAACAACTGAGAAGCAGAAACTAGCCAGGCGGGTTAGAGTTAGATCTTCCACCGCCTCCTAAACCCCCTCTCCAGATTAAAAACCATATCAAAAGGCAGGTTCAATTCTGTTTTTAAACTTTGCACGGCACGCAAATCGTTCATCCGCTCTCGGCTCTTTGCTTAAATAGGTTGTGCAAACAGAACCGGTCTCTCTCGTGTGTGTGTGTGTGTGTGTGTGTGTGTGTGCAATAGTGCAAGCAACGCCAACCTCTGACGTTGCCCTCAAACCAGCCACGAAACAAACCATGATAGATAGCCAGATCTCCGAGGCTCCCTGTGGTCCTATAAGTGAGACCAAATGCTCTTGGGTGGTTAGACATTTCAAAGCCGGGCTGACCCGGGACCAGGTTTCGTGGGCAAAGAAGACCCAAGTCCTGAAGCCTGGAATTCTTCCTGCTATTCGTGATCCCTTCGCCGGGAGTAAATGGAGAGGAAGGGTGAGAAGGAACAGTTTCAACCACACAAATAAGATTTCTCTCTCTCTCTCTCTCTCTCTCTCTCTCTCTCTCTCTCTCTCTCTCTCTCTCTCTCTCTCTCTCTCTCTCTCTCTCTCTCTCTCTCTTTTTTTCTTTCTTTTCCCGTGCCAAATGACAATTCTAGGTTTTTTAAGTTCACCCACCCCGCGTCCCTGGTCTTTGCCCTTAACTTGGAGTTCAAGAAAATGGCTTTTTTTTTTTTTCCAAAACCAGACAAGGGTTATTTAGGGAACTATTTAAGAGATCCTAATTAGAAAGTAGCATTGGACAAAGGTTTTGGGCAGAGAGACTAAGAATGTGCCGGGGGTGGGGGGGGGAGAGATATAAACCCAGCAGGAAAATAGTGTGGAAAAGATTTGATTCCATTGGGGAGGAGGGGAGGGGAGGGAGAGAGAGAGAGAGAGAGAAAGAGGGAGGGAGGGAGGAAGGACGGAAGAGGAGAGGAAGGGGAGGGGAGGGGAGAAGGGGGGAGTAGGAGGAAGAGGAAACCAGTTAAGGAAGGAGAGGGAGGAAGGGAAGGAAGGAAGGAAGGAAGGAAGGAAGGAAGGAAGGAAGGAAGGAAGGAAGGGGAAGGGGGGAGGGGAGGGGAGGGGAGAAGGGGAGAGTAGAAGAGGAAACCAGTTAAGGAAGGAGAGGGAGGGAGGAAAGGAAAGAAGGAAGGAAGGAAGGAAGGAAGGAAGGAAGGGGAAGGGGGGAGGGGAGAAGGGGGGAGTAGTAGGAAGAGGAAACCAGTTAAGGAAGGGGAGGGAGGGAGGAAAGGAAAGGAAAGGAAGGAAGGAAGAGGAAGGGGAGGGGAGGGGAGAAGGGGAGAGTAGGAGGAAGAGGAAACCAGTTAAGGAAGGGGAGGGAGGGAGGGAAGGAAGGAAGGAAGGAAGGAAGGAAGGAAAGAAGGAAAGAAGGAAGGAAGGGGAAGAGGAGAGGAAGGGGAGAGGAGAGGAGAAGGGGGGAGTAGGAGGAAGAGGAAACCAGTTAAGGAAGGAGAGGGAGGGAGGGAGGGAAGAAAGGAAAGGAAAGGAAAGGAAAGGAAAGGAAGGAAGGAAGGAAGGAAGGAAGGAAGGAAGGAAGGAAGGAAGGGGAAGAGGAAAGGAAGGGGAGGGGAGAAGGGGAGAATAGGAGGAAGAGGAAACCAGTTAAGGAAGGGGAGGGAGGGAGGGAGGAAGGAAGGAAAGGAAAGGAAGGAAGGAAGGAAGGAAGGAAGGAAGGAAGGGGAAGAGGAAAGGAAGGGGAGGGGAGAAGGGGAGAATAGGAGGAAGAGGAAACCAGTTAAGGAAGGGGAGGGAGGGAGGGAGGAAGGAAGGAAAGGAAAGGAAGGAAGGAAGGGGAAGAGGAAAGGAAGGGGAGGGGAGAAGGGGAGAATAGGAGGAAGAGGAAACCAGTTAAGGAAGGGGAGGGAGGGAGGAAGGAAAGAAGGAAGGAAAGAAGGAAGGAAGGAATATGGAAGAGCAGAGGAGGGGAGGGGGGAGAGGAAGAAGAAAGGAGTGAGGAGAGGGAGGGAACGAAGGAGTGAAGGAGAGAAGGAAGAGAAAGAAGGGGAAGGGAAGGAAAAGGAAGAGAAAAAGAAGAAGAGGAGTGACAAGAGAAGAATGGAAGACATTTAACCCTTTTCCAAAGGAGCCTCGGAGTCTTTCCTGAGTTCCTATCTTGGGGAAATCCCTGTGGGTTTATAAACCGACATCTAGCCAATCCACCATTCCCCAAACTGCGCCCCACCAAACATGTTTGCCCTGCAATTCCCAGAAAAACCTGGATCTCGCAAGCGGAACAATGTTGGAGTGAGCCAGCCTGGGAAGACCCCCCTCTCTTTTCGTCGTCCGTCAGACTTTGATCTCGTCTTTCAGGAGCTCAAGGGGGGGTTGGGGGGGTCTTTACTTCCTCTAGTGTTCCCACAACCCCCACGGGGGGCAGGTCACTGGTGACGGGAGCCATGAGACCCCTCCAAAGTCAACCCCAAGTCTGCAGGGCTGAAGGCAGCCTTGGACTTGGGCCTCCAGGCTTCCCATCCAGCACCTTGGGAAATTGCTTTGCTGGGAAGAAGTTGGATTTTGTCCAGCAATGTCATCGATTTTTTCCTGTATTCTGTATTTCTGTGTTCTGTATTTTTTTTTCCTGTATTTTTCTGCACTCATCACTCCAAATTTCTCTTTACTAGGAGTTCTGGATGGCCCAACCGATTGTTTCTCAGCCTGAGCTTAAAAAGGCGTGGACTTCAACTCCCAGAATTCTCCAGAACTACCTGAGGAATTCTGGGAGTGGAAGTCCACCCATCTTAAAACATGCTGTCAGGGGAATTCTGGGAGTGGAGGTCCATCCATCTTAAAGTGTGCTGGCTAAGGAATTCTGGGAGTGGAAGTCCATGCATCTTAAAGACCCTAATTGGGGAATTCTGGGAGTAGAGGTCCATCCATATTAAAGCATGTTGGCTAAGGAATTCTGGGAGTGGAAGTCCACCCATCTTAAAGCACGCTGGCTAAAGAATTCTGGGAGTTGAAGTCCATCCATCTTAAAGCATGCTGGCTAAGGAATTCTGGGAGTCGAAGTCCACCCATCTTAAAGCATGCTGGCTAAGGAATTCTGGGAGTCGAAGTCCACCCATCTTAAAGCATGCTGGCTAAGGAATTCTGGGAGTCGAAGTCCACATATCTTAAAGCATGCTGGCTAAGGAATTCTGGGAGTCGAAGTCCACATATCTTAAAGCATGCTGGCTAAAGAATTCTGGGAGTTGAGGTCCACCCATCTTAAAGTATGCTGGCTGGGGAATTCTGGGAGTGGAAGTCCATGCATCTATGCTAATTTGGGAATTCTGGGAGTCCAAGTCCACCCATCCTCAAGTGCCAGGCCTGGGAAGCCCTGCTCTTATGTTTCTGCTGCAGCACCGCCATGCGCAAGCAGACCTGGTGCCCAAACGCCACATGCTCTTGAAACCATTTGCCACCCTTGACCGCGCAGGGCGTGGGGTTTTGACAACCAGCACATTCCTCGCTCACACCCTTTGTGTGCAAAGAAAACTCCAGAGATTCTCAGCCCCGGCGTGAGCAAGCAAGAGAGACGCGTTTTTGCTGGTGCTGCTACTGCTGGCAAGCTGGTGTATTGGTTGTGTGTGTGTGTGTGTGTGTGTGTGTGTGTGTAGAGCGAGGAAGGCGTGACCAGCATGGGGAATGCCAGACACCCCCCCCCCCAGACACACTGCCTCACACACACAGCCACTCTCTCTCTCTCTCTCTCTCTGCTTTTCACTGCTTTCTCTCCCCGCTCATAAGCTCTGAACAAAGATAATCCAGCCGGCGCTGAACACTGGATAGCGCACAGCGCATGGTGAGCATCGCCACTCTCCTTGTTTCGGGAGGCATCCGTGGACCCTCAAAATAAGGGCACCCCCAGGACAAAGAGCATGAGGTGAGTTGCTGGCAGAGGGGGGACTAAGCATGCAAGATTGCTGAAATTGTCTTTTTTTGGGGGGGGATGCTCCTTTGTGTTTTTCTCATGGGTGGGGAGCATTTCTGCCAAGGCAGCCCGATCAAAGCTTGGCTGGAAAAAAGACACCTGTCCATTTGGCTGTTTCGTCCAGAAGTGACAATGCACACGGCTCCTTTTTTTTTCCCCTCTCCTTTTTTTTTTTTAAATCTCATCCATACCCTGCAGGGTTTTAATTTGATTTTTTTTTTTTTTTAAATCCCTCTTGCTGGCTGTGGATGGCAGGCATCAGGAGCCGAAGGGGTTAAGGGTGGCTTTCTGGATTAAAATGTCTGTTTTTCTGGGGAGCTCAGGATTTGGTCTCCTGCTTTTGCAGAATATTGGTGAGCGGGAAGGTGGAAGGGTAAAGGAAGATTTGGAATGGTCAAGAAAGATCTGGAATGGTCAAGAAAGATTTGCATCCAGGACTGATCCCTCAGGGAGAGAGCCGAATTGAGAAAGAAACGGGGGGGGGGAAGGATCCAGCAGCATTTCTTGATTTCTTCCTGGGATCACCGTGCAGCTGCTCATTGGTTTGTTGGTTTGTTTGTTCAAAAAAAGTGACGGTTGGCAAATGGATTGCAAGTTTTCCAAACAACGGGAACCCCCTCCCTCACCATCAAAAGGACTCTGTTTATTTACTTATTGATTCTGCCTCAGCCGCGCTAATCAAGTTTGCAACTGGTTGGTTTGTCAGGTTGGGAAATTCATCCCGCCAGTCAAAAAAACGTTGGCAAATGGGGAAGGTGGTGTTGAAAAGTAGTATTGGGCCTACGCAGAGCCGTTTCAAGGGAGGAGAGCAAGCTTGAGGGTTGCACAGCACTCTTCTCCTCCTAGTTAGGAATTGCAAGGGGGGGGGAGGAAGAAAACAAACTGTAATGAGACTCTTATTTGGCGTTCAAAGGCTGGGAGATGATTGTAGCCTCTACTACAGGGCTCTTCATGCTTGGCCCTTTCATGACTGGTGGACTTCAGTTCCCAGAATTCCTCAGCCAGCCTGGGGGAACTATGGCCCCTTCATGACTTGCGGACTTCAACTCCCAGAATTCCTCAGCCAGCATGGCAGAACTATGGCCCCTTCATGACTTAAGGACTTCAACTCCCAGAATTCCTCAGCCATCATAGGGGAACTATGGCCCCTTCATGGACTTCATCTCCCAGGATTCCTCAGCCATCATAGAACTATGGCCCCTTCATGATTTGAGGACTTCAATTCCCAGAATTCCTCAGCCAGCATGGGACAACTAGGGCCCCTTCATGACTGGTGGACTTCAACTCCCAGAACTCCTCAGCCAGCGTGGGGGAACTATGGCCCCTTCATGACTTGCGGACTTCAACTCCCAGAATTCCTCAGCCAGCGTGGGGGAACTATGGCCCCTTCATGACTTGTGGACTTCAACTCCCAGAATTCCTCAGCCAGCGTGGGGGAACTATGGCCCCTTCATGACTTGCGGACTTCAACTCCCAGAATTCCTCAGCCAGCATGGGGGAACTATGGCCCCTTCATGACTTGTGGACTTCAACTCCCAGAATTCCTCAGCCAGCATGGCGGAACTATGGCCCCTTCATGACTTAAGGACTTCAACTCCCAGAATTCCTCAGCCAGCATGGGGGACCTATGGCCCCTTCATGACTTAAGGACTTCAACTCCCAGAATTCCTCAGCCATCATAGGGGAACTATGGCCCCTTCATGGACTTCATCTCCCAGGATTCCTCAGCCATCATAGAACTATGGCCCCTTCATGATTTGAGGACTTCAATTCCCAGAATTCCTCAGCCAGCATGGGACAACTAGGGCCCCTTCATGACTGGTGGACTTCAACTCCCAGAACTCCTCAGCCAGCGTGCCTGGCTGAGGAATTCTGGGAGTTGAAGTCCACCACTCATAAAAGGGCCAAGTTTGAAGACCCCTGCTCTACTATTTATCTTGGTTTGCAACTAGGGTAACCAACCTTGCTATACCTGCAGGACGCCCTCCCATTTTACAGATGTTTAGATCCCCAGGATATTTGAAAAAAGGGGAATTTTAATTGCACATCCCTCAGTCCAAACCTATGCTGCAATCGGAGGGCTAGAAACTCAGCTGCTGCATTTGCAGCAAGATTGTCCTCAAGGGAGTAAAAAAAAAAAAGTCAAAATGGTGGCAGGGACTGACCACTCTTAAGTCCTCTCCCATTTTGAAGCACTAGGCTAGAAAGCGGGAGATGGTGAATTCTAGTCCCCCCCTTAGGAATGAAAGCCTGCTGGGTGACTTTGAGCCAATCACCAGGAGGTGGGGAATTCTAGTCCCGCCTTAGACATGAGAGCCGGCTGGGAGACTTTGGGCCAATCACCAGGAGACGGTGAGTTCTAGTCCCACCTTAGGCATGAAAGAAGGCTGGGAGACTTTGGCCAATCACCAGGAGACAGGGAGTTCTAGTCCCGCCTTAGCCATGAAAGCTGGCTGGATGACTTTGGGCCAATCACCAGGAGACTGGGCGTTTTAGTCCTGCTTTAGAGAGAAAAGCTGGCTGGGGGACTTTGGGCCAAGCACCAGGAAACGGTGAGTTCTAGTCCCGCCTTAGACATGAGAACCAGCTGGATGACTTTGGGCCAATCCCTCTCTCATCCCAGCCCACCTCACAGGGCTGTGGTTATGGGGAATAGAGGAGGAGGAAGGATGAAGTATGTTTGGACCTTGAGATTATTATTATAAATAGCCTTATAATATTATAAAAAGAATAAAGGCAGGCTGTAACTGAATCAATACCTAAATAAATAAGTACAGATATAAGAAGGGGTGGGCTCCAATCACGAGATTGAAGCTGCTGTCTTGACTTTTTTGACCCTCACCCAGTTGCCCCTGATTCCCCAACATCCTAAACCAGGTTGAAATGTTCATCTTGGCTTGCTTTCACTTTTTTCCCCGGTGGATTAGCGTGCTGTGCAGATTTAGCTCAGTTTACAGCTCTGTGCACTGTTTAAGTTAGTTTACAGTTAGTTTACAGTTCAACGCACTGTGTGACAATGGATGAATTCCACTGCCAGACTCACAACGTTGCAAGCGAGCAGCCATCTGCAAAATTGACAAAATCTGTCACAAGATGTTTATAGAACATCGGAACAGAGAGATCAGGGATGGGATTTCTTGGTGGCGTTGTGTACTGAAAACAGGGTCTGCGACATTTTTCTCACTCTCTTGGAGCCCCTAAATCTGCATGGGAGGGGTGGGAACGTTCCAGAACATGTTTCTCAACATTAGGAAGTTTTAAGAGGGGTGGACTCCAACACCCAGAATTCCCTAGCCAGGATGCATGGACTTCAATTTCCAGAATTCCCCTGCCAGGATATGAGAACATCAACTCCCAGAATTCCTCAGCTAGGATGTATGGACTTCAACTCCCAGAATTCCTCAGCTGGGGTGTATGGATTTCAACTCCCAGAATTCCCCTGCCAGGATATGAGGACTTCAACTCCCAAAATTCCTCAGCTGGGATGTCTGGATTTCAACTCCCAGAATTCCCCTGCCAGGATATGAGGACTTCAACTCCCATAATTCCTCAGTTAGGATGTATGGACTTCAACTCCCAGAATTCCTCAGCTGGGATGTATGGATTTCAACTCCCAGAATTCCCCTGCCAGGATATGAGGACTTCAACTCCCAGAATTCCTCAGCTAGGATGTATGATTTCAACTCCCAGAATTCCCCTGGGCAGCATGTATGGACTTCAACTCCCAGAATTCCTCAGCTAGGATGTATGGATTTCAACTCCCAGAATCCCCTGGGCAGCATGTATGGACTTCAACTCCCAGAGTTCCCCAGCCAGGATGCGTGGACTTCAATTCCTAGAATTCCCCTGCCAGGATTTGAGGACTTCAACTCCCAGAATTCCCCAGCCAGGATATGAGGACTTCAGCTCCCAGTGTGCTGCCTGGAGAATTGTGGAAGTGCACAAGTCATAAAAGTTTGAAGACCCCTACCCAAGGCAACTTGGTGGAAGTAGAATGGCTGAGCAGTGGTATGTTAAAGGAGGGTTCTTCAACCTTGGCCACCTCACGACTTGTGGACTCCAACTCCCACAATTCCTCAGCCAGCATGCCTGGATGAGGAATTCTGGGAGTTGAATTCCACAAGTCATCAAAGGGCCAAGTTTGAAGACCCCTGTCTTAAATCTAACAAACAAAATGGAGGCTGGCTGAGGAATTCTGGGAGTTGAAGTCCACAAGTCATCAAAGGGCCAACTTTGAAGACTCCTGTCTTAAATCTAACAAAATGGAGGCTGGCTGAGGAATTCTGGGAGTGGAAGTCCACAAGTCATCAAAGGGCCAAGTTTGAAGACCCCTGTCTTCAATCTAACGAACAAAATGGAGGCTGGCTGAGGATTTCTGGGAGTTGAAGTCCACAAGTCATCAAAGGGCCAAGTTTGAAGACCCCTGGTTTAGTTTCTTGCCTGGCCTATCTTATAGGGCCGGCAGTGTGTGTGTGTGGTGACATGCAGGAATCACCGTGTCCTTGTTTTCCAGGTGTTTGTTGATTTGGGGTCTTTGTGCGGTCTGGCTGTTCGGAGCAGAGGCTGTTGAATTGAATGACATGTTTGGACAAATCACCTCTCCCGGTTATCCGGACTCTTATCCCAGCGATTCAGAAGTGACCTGGAATATCTCCGTGACGGAGGGGTTTCGCGTGAGGCTCTACTTCATGCATTTCGACCTGGAAGCCTCCTACCTTTGCGAATACGACTACCTGAAGGTGAGTCCACAAATGCAGTGCCTGGTGAAATCTTGGGATTTTAAAGGATTAGAATATAGCCTGCTTTTCGTAACCATTCAGGCTGGCCTACGCAATGCCCCTGTTTCCTATTGTCCCTATCACAACATCCTTGCAAGGTGGGACAGGATGAGAGAGAGGGACTGGCTGGAAGTGACCCAGCCAGCTTTTATGCCTAAGGCGGGACTCACCGTCTCCTGGTGATTGGCCCAAAGTCACCCAATCGGCTTTCATCCTTAAAGTGGGACTAGAACTCACCGTCTCCTGGGGATTGGCCCAAAATCATCCAATCGGCTTTCATGCTTAAGGTGGGATTAGAACTCACCATCTCCTGGGGATTGGCCCAAAGTCACCCAGCTGCCTTAAGATAGGATTTGAACTCATGATCTAGTACAGCATGTTCATCATTAGGGCAAACTAAACGGGGAGAATTTGGTTACTGAAATTTAAGCCAGCATATTTTGCTTTATCTTTTTGTTTCTCACATCTGAAAGGACACAGGGGCATTGAGAAAAGCCTCCTGGGTTGGACTAGATGACCTCCATGGTCCCTTCCAACATTATTATTATTATTATTACTATTATTGATCATCACACAGTCAGCCAAATGTTCATACTGGATTTGGCATTTTTGTCTACTTATCGAGTCCTTATCCAGGACCTGGGATAGGCAGATGTGGATGTTTGATGGTATTACAGATATCGTCGCAGGATGGAAGCGGTTCCTAGTAAGGCCGCCTTTTGCAATTGACTAATGGCAAATTTGTCAATGTCAATGGTGTTCAAGTGTTGTTGTTGTTGTTGTTGTTGCTGTTGTTGTTATTATTATTATTATTGATCATCGCACAGTCAGCCAGATGTTCAGACTGGATTTGGCATTTTTGTCTACCTATCAAGTCCTTCCCAAGGACCTGGGATAGGCAGCTGTGGATGTTTGATGGTATTACAGATATCGTCGCAGGATGGAAGCAGTTCCTAGTAAGGCCGCCTTTTGCAATTGACTAATGGCGAATTTGTCAATGCCAATGGTGTTCAAGTGGTGCTCCAGTTGTTTTGGGATTGCACCCAAGGAGCCTATGACTATTGGTACCACCCTTGCTTGCTTTTGCCACAGTCTTTCTAGTTCTACTGTATTTGTAGGTCTTTGTATTTTGTTATCTTCTCCAGTTCTCCAGTTGTTGTTTTTGTTGTTGTTGTTGTTATTATTTATTCCTTCATTCCTTCCTTCGTTTATTTACCTATAATTATATACATTTATATATGTATCTATTTATATATACATATATATTTATCCAAGGTAGTCCTCAAATTACAAGTTTATTTAATGACAGTTCAAAGTTACAACAGCCCTGAAAAAAGTGACTTATGACCTTTTTTTCACACTTATGACCATTGCAGCCTCCCCATTCATCACATGATCAAAATTCAAGATGCTTGGCAACTGACTTGTATTTATGACGGTCGCAGAGTCCCCGGGTTATATGATCCCCTTTTGCGAACTTCTGACAAGCGAAGTCAATGGGGGGAATCCAGATTCACTTAACAACTGCGTGACTAACTTAACAACGGCAAGGATTCACTTAACAATGGAGGCAAGGAAGGTCATCCAATGGGGCGAAACTCACTTTAAAAATGTCTCACTTAGCAACGGCAGTTTTGGTCTGAACTGGGGCCATAAGTCGAGGACTAGCTGTATTAATCCAATCCAGAAGGTAGCTACAATCAGTAACCAGGTTCAGTAGGCAACGGTGGGAAACCATGGCCCTTTTGTGACCTGCAGACTTCAACTCCCAGAATTCCTCAGCCAGCATGGGGGAAACTATGGCGCCTTCATGACTTGTGGACTTCAACTCCCAGAATTCCTGAGCCAGCATGAGGGAAACTTTGGCCCCTTCATGACTCGTGGACTTCAACTCCCAGAATTCCTGAGCCAGCATGGGGGAACTATGGCCCCTTCATGGCTGGTGGACTTCAACTCCCAGAATTCCTGAGCCAGCCTGGCTCAGCTTGGAAACCTCTCCCTTTCCCCTCAGCGTGGCTGGCTCGGGAAATCTGGGAGTTGAAGTCCATGAGTCATAAAGCGGCCTAGGCTTATAGGTTGTGTGAATGTAGCCGTGTTCATTGTATGAAATCTTCCAGGCCTGGACCTTGTGCTCTTTGCATTGTCCCTTTCTCAATTGCACAATTCTGCTAAAAAATGACAATCGTTTGTTGTTGCTCAGAATGTAAGTGCCTTATAATCAGAGCGATAAATTGTGTTCAAAACACAAAAACAACCTTTGTTCCTTCAGATCGAGTTTGGATATTAACTTTGGGCTCCAGAATCAAAGGTTGCTCATCCCTAAATCTAATTCCACTATCTTGTCTCCAGAAATCTATGTATACTGTCTCAAGCTTTGTCTCTCAGATATACTGCCTTTGAACATGGGGTCTCTAAACCGTATTTTTGCAAGGCGGTTTGAATGTAACTGAGGTGGCTGGGTTAGGCAACTGCTGTGGACAATTCGTAAATAGTGAATTAGTAACTATCAGCCAGGAAGGGTTGAATTTTTGAACAAAGATTAACTTTCCGAAAGAACTGAGGCAGGGATAAGAGTAGGGGAGTGGTCAGAAAAGTCAAAATGGCGGCCCCGGTCCTGGGATCAAAGCCCCACGTCTTTTTTTATCTGCCGGTAGTCCTCAACTTAACGAAAGTCACCCAAACTTACGACAGTCGCACAAACTAAGATTTCATGGCTTAGCGTGGCATGCTCTTAGGCTAGTTTGTGATTAAAATGTTTTTTAAGAAACTAACAGCACAGATAGTCCTTGATTAGTGACCACTTGAAGTTAAGACAAACAACCAAGTTCCTTCAAAGGAACTTAAGAAGAGACTGGACAGCCATTTCTCTGAAATGATATAGGATAGTGTTTCCTGCCTGAGCAGGGGGTTGGACTAGATGACCTCCAAGGTCCCTTCCGACTCAGTTATTCCTGTTCTATTCTGTTCATTCTGTTATTCTATTCTATTCTATTCTATTCTATTCATTCTGTTATTCTGTTCTGTTCTGTTCCGTTCCGTTCCATATTTTCTCTTCTCTTCTCTTCCCTTCCCTTCCCTTCCCTCCATCCCATTCCATATTTTCTATTCTATTCTATTCCATTCCATTCCATCCCATTCCATATTTTCTATTCTATTCTATTCCATTCCATTCCATCCCATTCCATATTTTCTATTCTATTCTATTCTATTCTATTCTATTCTATTCTATTCTCCATTCCATTTCATTCATTCCATATTTTCTCTTCTCTTCCATACCATTCCATTCCATCCCATTCCATATTTTCTATTCTATTCTATTCTATTCTATTCCATTCCATTCCATATTTTCTCTTCTCTTCCATTCCATTCCATTCTATTCCATCCCATTCCATATTTTCTATTCTATTCTATTCTATTCTATTCTATTCTATTCTATTCTATTCTATTCTATTCTATTCTATTCCATTCCATTCTATTCCATTCCATTCTATTCCATTCCATATTTTCTCTTCTCTTCTCTTCCATTCCATTCTATTCCATCCCATGCCATATTTTCTATTCTATTCTATTCTATTCTATTCTATTCTATTCTATTCTATTCCATTTCATTCCATTCCATTCTATTCCCAATTCCAGCAACTGTTCCTTGTATGTTTTAGCCTCCAGTCCCCTAATCATCTTTGTTGCTCTTCTCTGTGCTCTTTCTAGAGTCTCCACATCTTTTTTACACCACAGTGACCAAAACTGGATGCTATATTCCAAGTGTGGCCTTACCAAAACCTTGTGAAGCGGTATTAACACTTCAAGTGCATTTGGTTTTTCTTTCTTTCTAATGACTTTGCTGAGTGTTTGTCTGATCTTCAACAAACATCAAGGGCAAAGCCAGAGGGGTTTTTTTTGTTTTTGTTTTTTAAAGCATACAAATCAAACGATGTGCTGTTATTTAAAAACCCTGTTAGAGTCACAAGAAAGCGTTGGAATGCACCCCGATTTGACAGATTAATTATCTTTCATCCTCCTGGTTCCCACTGACTGTGTGTGATTCACACTTCCCTTGTGTTCAGGCAGCAGGAGGAAGGCGAAAATCTGACAAAAAAAAAGTATCTTTCCATCCTTTTTTCTTCGTTTTAATTGCTTTTTTAGCCCTTTTGAACTCTTTCTTGCATCTATTGCACATTTTATTACGTATAACCCTCCCAGAGTCGCTGGGCTAGTGAGGCGAGTGGCAGAAAAATTTAATCCGTATACATTTTTAAAAGATGCATCGACAAAGATACCCTTGGCATGCCTGAAAAAGAGACGAAACGAAATGATGGACTTGTGGAATCCGAAGGGGCCTTTAAGGTCTTCTAGTCCAACCCGCTGCTCATAGGATCATTGCAAACTAAGGACGAGCATATATGCTGCACTGGGGAGACCACACTTAGAGTACTGCATCCAGTTTTGGTCACCACGATGTAAAAAAGATGCTGAGACTCTAGAAAGAGTGCAGAGAAGAGCAACAAAGATGATCGGGGGGCTGGAGGCTAAAACATATAAGGAACGGTTGCTGGAATTGGGTATGTCTAGTTTAATGAAGAGAAGGACGAGGGGGGACAGGATAGCAGTCTTCCAGTACCTCCGGGGCTGCCCCAAAGAAGAGGGAGTCAAGCTCTTCTCCAAAGCCCCTGAAGGCAGGGCAAGAAGCAACGGATGGAAACTCATCAAGGAGAGAAGCAACCTGGAACTACAAAGACTTGGTTCCAGAAAAAGGATATTAAATAAGTGGGGATCCACCATTGAGAAGATTGTCTACCTCCCACGTCCCTTGTGAACAGGAAGAATCTTCTCCATTCCTTTTCAAGATGTCCGGACTGGATGGTCAAATATAGATTCTACCAGCCTCTCTAAGGCCCTGGGACATCCAAAGCGATCCCAACTCGGAGCTTCTACGATCTTCTAGCATCCAATCATTGTTGGGGCGATAGGAAACCTGTTAGAGGATTTCCTCCAGCTTAATGGAGTCTACAGGACTCCGGTAGATACAAGAACATTCTTTACCCACCTTAGTGACCTGAAGATGGGGGGACTTCAACTCCCAGAATTCCTCAGCCAGCAGTGTTTATCCACCTTAGCAACTTGAAGATGGATGGACTTCAACTCCCAGAATTCCTCAGCCAACAGTGTTTATCCACCTTAGCGACTTGAAGATGGGGGGACTTCAACTCCCAGAATTCCTCAGCCAGCAGTGTTTATCCACCTTAGCGACTTGAAGATGAGGGGACTTCAACTCCCAGAATTCCTCAGCCAGCAGTGTTTATCCACCTTAGCGACTTGAAGATGGGGGGACTTCAACTCCCAGAATTCCTCAGCCAGCAGTATTTATCCACCTTAGCAACTTGAAGATGGATGGACTTCAACTCCCAGAATTCCTCAGCCAACAGTGTTTATCCACCTTAGCGACTTGAAGATGGGGGAACTTCAACTCCCAGAATTCCTCAGCCAGCAGTGTTTATCCACTTTAGCGACTTGAAGATGAGGGGATTTCAACTCCCAGAATTCCTCAGCCAGCAGTGTTTATCCACCTAGTGATTAGAAGATGGATGGACTTCAGCTCCCAGAATTCCTCACACAGCAGTGTTTATCAACCTTAGTGACTTGAAGACGGGGGGGGGGGACTTCAACTCCCAGAATTCCTCAGCCAACAGTGTTTATCAACCTAGTGATTAGAAGATGGATGGACTTCAGCTCCCAGAATTCCTCACACAGCAGTGTTTATCAACCTAGTGACTAGAAGATGGATGGACTTCAACTCCCAGAATTCCTCAGCCAGCAGTGTACATCAGCCTAGTGACTTGAAGATGGGGGTGGACTTCAACTCCCAGAATTCCTCACACAGCAGTGTTTATCAACCTTAGTGACTTGAAGATGGGGGGGGACTTCAACTCCCAGAATTCCTCAGCCAACAGTGTTTATCAGCCTAGTGACTAGAAGATGGATGGACTTCAACTCCCAGAATTCCTCACACAGCAGTGTTTATCAACCTTAGCAACTTGAAGATGAGGGGAACTTGAACTCCCAGAATTCCCCAGTCAGCAGTGTTTATCCACCTTAGCAACTTGAAGATGAGGGGGACTTCAACTCCCAGAATTCCCCAGTCAGCAATGTTTCTCAGCCTTGGCAACTAAGATGGGTGGACTTCAATTCCCAGAATTCCTCAGCCAGCATTCCTCTTCCAGACCCCTGGGAGCTGAACTCCACCCGTCTTCAAGGCCAGATTTTCCTGAGTCACAGTTAACATACGCAAAGCGGCTAGGATGCTGACTGGGGAATTCTGGGAGTTGAACTCCACCCATCTTCCAGCTTGCCCAAGGCCTAGAAACCCGGCTAGCTTTCCCTCCCTCAGATCTCGTGGTCTTCCTTCCGATGGTGGAACATTAACACTTTTCTCTCACAATGTCCTGTGGGGCCGAAGAGCTCGGTGGTTACTTTGATGGCGACCCACAAATAATTTGGAATAACCAGAAAGTCAAAAGGGCCTTTTCAGTTGGAGAGGATTTATTACTTCTGCGGCTGGAGCTCATTCATCTAAACATGGAGTCTGCATAAATATGCATATGTGGACAGACAGTGGTTTCGAAGCAATCCAGACCAAATTACTAGTTTCCATTCTTTTTCCCCGGATTTCTCAGATTTTACCAGCAGCCATCCCCATTCTGCGTCTCTCCCTTTCCCGCAAGCCGGCTTGCTTCCTTCCGTTCGCTGAATTGGAAGCTTGTTTGCAACTGGGAATTCAAGTCGGTATCTAATCTGGGGCCTGTTCTATTTTTCTTTCTTTTTTGCCCCCCAAATTTAAGATCTGTGTCTTCAAGATTTGCCCGATGTTTTTACGATTCCCCAAACAGAATAGCATCGCTCGTTGTATAAGGAACGGTTGCTGGAATTGGGTATGTCTCGTTTAATGAAGAGAAGGACAAGGGGGGATAGGATAGCAGCCTTCCAGTATCTCAGGGGCTGCCACAAAGAAGAGGGAGTCAAGCTCTTCTCCAAAGCGCCTGAAGGCAGGACAAGAAGCAATGGATGGAAACTCATCAAGGAGAGAAGCAACCTAGAACTAAGGAGAAACTTCCTGACAAAGTTTTTTCCCATGGTTGATCTGTCCCTAAACAGGTCCTTCAGGTCTTCTAAGGAGCTGGTGATGGTGGTCCTGATCGCCACCATAACTAGGTCCATCTTCTTTGCTGGTGGTGGTCCTCTTGTTCTCTCTCCTTCCATCTTTCCCAGCATGATGGGTTCCTCAAAGGAGCTGGCTCTTTGGATTGATTGATTGATTGATTGATCGATGCATCTGTGCCATCAGGTCAAGATCAACTTTGACTACATGGATAGGTTTTCTCCATGGTTGATCTGCCCCTAAGCAGGTCCTTCAGGTCTTCCAAGGAGCTGGTGATGGTGGTCCTCATCACCACCATAACTAGGTCCGTCTTCTTTGCTGGTGGTGGTCCTCTTCTTCTGTCTCCTTCTAAATTTCCCAGCATGATGGATTTCTCAAAGGAGCTGGCTCTTTGCACTGGTTGATGCTTTGATGCTATCAGATCAGGGTTTGACTCTTAGCAGCCAAAACAGTAGATGTTCTCCATGGCTGTCTCCAACTTGATCCTTCAGATCTTCCAACAGTGGTCCCATCACTGTTGTAACTGAGTCCATCTTCTTTGCTGGTGGTGGTCCTCTTCTTCTCTCTCCTTCCATCTTTCCCAACATGATAGATTTCTCAAAGGAGCTGGTCTTTGCACTGCTTGATGCTTTGATGCTATCAGATCAGGGTTTGACTCTTAGCAGTATAGATGTTCTCCATGGCTGATCCTTCAACTCTTCCAATGGTGCACCTATCACGGCTGAAACTGAGTCCAACTTCTTTGCTGCTGGCCATCCTCTTCCTCTCTTTTCTTCCTAAGCGAGGCAGTTGCTCACCAAGTTACTCCCAATCTTACCACCTTTTTGCCACAGTTATAGATATAGGGACTAGAGCTGGAAGGGACCTTGGAGGTCTTCTAGTCCAGCCCCTCACTTAAGCAGGAGAACCTATGCCATCTCAGACAAGTGACTGTCTAGCCTCTTCTTAAAAACCTCCAGTGATAGAGCGCCCACGATTTCTGGTGGGAAGCTGTTCCACTAGTTGATTGTCCTCACTGTCAGAAAGTAATAATAATAATAATAATAATAATAATAATAATAATAATAATAATAATAATAAGAAGAAGAAGAAGAAGAAGAAGAAGAAGAAGAAGAAGAAGAAGAAGAAGAAGAAGAAGAAGAAGAAGAAGAAGAAGAAGAGTAGTAGTAGTAGTAGTAGTAGTAGTAGTAGTAGTAGTAGTTGTTGGAAGGGATCTTGGAGGTCATCTAGTCCAACCCCATGCTCAGGCAGGAAACCCTACACCATTTCAGACAAATGGCTGTCCAGTCTCTTCTTAAAAACTTCCAGTGTTGGAGCATTCACCACTTCTGAAGGCAGGTGGTTCCACTGGTTAATTGTTCTAACTGTCAGGAAGTTTCTCCTTAGTTCCAGGTTGCTTCTCTCCATGATTCGTTTCCATCCATTACTTCTTATCCTTCCTTCCTTCCTTCCTTCCTTCCTTCCTTCCTTCCTTCCTTCCTTCCTTCCTTCCTTCCTATTTTCATCCCCTTCCCTCCCTTCCTTCCTTCCATCTCTCCCTTCCTTCCATCTCTTCCTTCTTTCTTTCTTTCTTTCTTTCTTTCTTTCTTTCTTTCTTTCTTTCTTTCTTTCTTTCTCCTTCCTTCCTTCCTTCCTATTTTCATCCCCTTCCCTCCCTTCCTTCCTTCCATCTCTCCCTTCCTTCCATCTCTCCTTTCTTTCTTTCTTTCTTTCTTTCTTTCTTTCTTTCTTTCTTTCTTTCTTTCTTTCTTTCTTTCTCCTTCCTTCCTTCCTTCCTTAGAGCAATTTCCTGACAGCGAGAACAATTTATCAGTGGAACCACTTGCCTTCAGAAGCTGTAGGTGTTCCATTTACTGGAGGTTTTCAAAAAAGAGACTGGACAGCCGTCCTTTGTCCAGAATGATATGGGGTCCCCTACTTGAGCCGGGGGTTGGACTGGAAGACCTCCAAGGTCCCTTCCAACGCCACTATTCTGCATCTCCCTTGAAGGAAGTCCTAACAACTGTGAAGAAGGCGGCTTGATGGGCTGGGAAGGGCCCCCCACAAACAAGGCCCATCCATGAGTCTCCCCCCCCCACTTCAAAGAGAGGGGTGTCTCCTAAAACACTCTCCATGGTAAGACTATCCAAGATTTGTCCTCCCAAACTACTTTCTCCATGGCAAGAAGGGACAGGCCGCCAGGAACATTCCCACGACCGTTTCAGGGACCCCCCCCATTTGGCCTTGGGGTGCTGATCTTCCGGCCCAGAGTGAGCAGCCTTGGGACCATCGGCATTTGTGGCAAGGGGTCTCTTCTTTCTTCTTCTTCTTGACTGTGTGGTTTCCACAAATTACTTCCAGCCTGCCATGGAATGCCAGACTCTTAATGAGGAACACAGTTGATATATATATATTTCTCAAGAGGTGGCCCAGACCCCCCCCCCCGCAGCCCAATTAATGCATTCCAGGACAAGCCTGGAGGAGGTCATTGGCCGCCTCCGGGACGATGGGCCGGAGGGTCAGCCACACCAGCTGGGACCAGCCTGGAGAGGTTCCCAGGAAATGTCTTGAAGGAGAAACTCCATTTTGCTTGTTTTTCTCCTAGTCGCAGGGGTAGGCAACCTGGGCTCTTTTATGACTCGCGGACTTCAACTCCCAGAATTCCTGAGCCAGCATGGGGGAACTATGGCCCCTTCATGATTCACGGACTTCAATTCCCAGAATCCCTGAGCCAGCATGGGGGAACTATGGCCCCTTCATGACTTCCGGACTTCAACTCCCAGAATTCCTGAGCCAGCATAGGGGAACTATGGCCCCCTCATGATTTGTGGACCAACTCCCAGAATTCCTCAGCCAGCGCGGGGGAACTATGGCCCCTTCATGACTTGTGGACTTCAAATCCCAGAATTCCTGAGCCAGCTGGGGGAAATATGGCCCCTTCGTGACTCATGGACTTCAACTCCCAGAATTCCTGAGCCAGCATGAGGGAAACTTTGGCCCCTTCATGACTCGTGGACTCCAACTCCCAGAATTCTTGAGCCATCCATGCTGAGGTGAAAGGGAGAGGTTTCCAAGCTGAGCCATGCTGGCTCAGGAATTCTGGGAGTTGAAGTCCACGAGTCATAAAAGAGCCAAGGTTGCCTACCCCTGTCCTAGTGTAAGGCTAGGGGGGAGCAAGCAGCAGCTCTGAGGGGTTTTCAGCCCATGCCAGGGGACAATGCTGAGCTAGAAGTGGGGTTCAGGTTTAGACACTCAAGGGGAACCCCATGCTTGAAGTTGTCTGCTGTCTTTTGCCTGCTCAGCACGGTTTGGCTGGGTCCACACACCAGACCAATGTTATTCCACCCTGGCCACTTTAAGCTAGCTGGACCTCAAGTCCCAGAATTCCCCAGCCAGCCATGTCTAGGACTTGAAATCCACCTATCTTATAAAACAGGAGCGAGGAATTCTGGGAGCTGAAGTCCACACATCTTAAAGTAGGCTGAGTCGAAATTCTGGGAGTTGGGAGTCCAAATATCTTGTAAAATGGTAGCAAGGAATTCTGGGAGAGAAGTCCACCCATTTTAAAGCAGCTGGCTGGGGAATTCTGGGAGTGGCAGTCCACACACCTTAAAGCAGGCTGGCTGGGGAATTCTGGGAGTGGAAGTCCACCCATCTTAAAGCAGGCTAGCTGAGGAATTCTGGGAGTTGAAGTCCACGCACCTTAATGCATGCTGGCTGAAGAATTCTGGGAGTTGAAGTCCACGCATTTTAAAGCATGTTGCCTGGGTAATTCTGGGAGTGGAAGTCCACCTGTCTTAAGGCAGGCTGGCTGGGGAATTCTGGGAGTTGAAGTCCACCTATCTTAAAGCAAAGGCTGAGCTTTTCCTTCATTCCTCCTGATTTTTCCACCATGATCTGGTGAAAAAGCTCCTTCTTCCCAGCTGATCCTCCATGCCAGCCCCTCTATTTTGCTCCCCCCCCCAGTCAGTGATAGTCCCACTCTTATTTTTCCCTGTGGCCATCCGTCCCTTTCCCTAAATTGCCAAGGACAGCAAGCAGGCCTCCGACTTAAAACACAGAGATATCTTACCGCTTGGTTCATCCACATTCATTTCTCTGGCGGATGGCAGATTTTTCCATAAATCAGGAAGGTCCCCAGAGCTGACAGCTCATTACAGCTTTCGCCTTGGCAGGCCTCCCCTTTGGGGTCACGATGTCGAGATGTTCACTAGAGAATATCTCTTCCCGTGGAAGAGCAGCGATAGCCAAAGACGGGAAGGGGGGGGAAGACCGTCTCTTAAAACAGTCAAACCCAACCGTAATATTAGCCCCTCCAGGAGAAAAATTCCTCGCCTGCCTAATATCTATGTGATGTCTTTGTGTGTCTAATCACACTTGGCCAATTAAGTATTCTATTCTATTCTATTCTATTCTATTCTATTCTATTCTATTCTATTCTATTCTATTCTATTCTATTCTTCTTTCTCATTATTCTATTCTACTCTATTCTATTCTATTCTATTCTATTCTATTCCATTCCATTCCATTCCATTCCATTCCATTTTATTATTATAATCCATTCCTATTCTATTCTATTCTATTCTATTCTATTCTATTCTATTCATTTTCTCTATTCCTTTTCTTTATTCTATTCTATTCTATTCTATTCTATTCTATTCTATTCCATTCCATTCCATTTTATTATTCTAATCCATTCCCTATTCTATTCTATTCTGTTCTGTTCTGTTCTGTTCTGTTCTGTTCTATTCTAAAATAATATTTCCCTGTTCGGTCACCAGAATATAAAAAAGTTGTGGAGACTTGGAAAGAGAACAGAGAAGAGCAACGAAGATGATTAGGGTGCTAGAAGCTAAAACATACAAAGGACGGTTACAGGAACTGGGTATGTCTAGTTGAATGAAAAGACGTGAAAGCAGTCTTTCAATATTGAAGGGGCTGCCCCAAAGAAGAGGGGGGCCAATCTATTCTCCAAAACACCTGAAGGCAGGCAAGAAGCAACGGAGGGAAACTGATCAAGGAGAGAAGCAACCTAGAACTAAGGAGAAATTTCCTGACAGTTGGAACAATTAACCAGTGGAACAACCTGCCTCTAGAAGCAGTGGATGCTCCAACTCTGGAAGTTTTTAAGAAGAGACTGGACAGCCATTTGTCTGAGATGGTATAGGTTTCCTGCCTGAGCAGGGGTTGGACTAGATGACCTCCAAGGTCCCTTCCAATTTTACTATTATTATTATTATTACAGTTATTTCTTCCAGTCTTCCTTAATTTGGCTTTTCCACTGGTATCAAAAAGGCAAAATTTAGAGGGTCCTTAGGAATTTCTGGTGAAAAAGTCAGGGCTGCCCAGCCTTCTCCAGTGAGGCTCATTGACCTTATGGCGTCCACCCAGCACGGACAGTTCACATCAAAACATTGCAAGCACATCCCGGTTTTGACATCCCAGTTCTCTGGCCACTGAGCCATGTGTCAACAGCACGAGGAATCTGGACAGGCAGAGGGACTGCTGTGTGCAGTACAGTTGTTTTCTTGCAGACATTTCATGACCCAACTAGGTAACATCATCAGTGCTAGAAGGGAGAGGGGAGTGTGGGGAGGAGGAGGAGGAGGAGGAGGAGGAAGACTGTGCAGAACTGGATGCTATTTGACCTGGGCTGTTTTCTTGCAGACCTTTCATGACCCAACTATGTAACATTATCAGTGCTAGAAGGGAATGGGGTTTGCGGAGAGGAGGAGAAAGACGAGGAGGAGGAGGAAGACGAGGAGGAGGAGGAGGGGGAGGGGGAGGGGGACAACTGTGCAGTCCTGAATGCTCTCTGACCTTGGCTGTTTTCTTGCAGACCTTTCATGACCCAACTATGTAACATTATCAGTGCTACAAGGGAATAGGGTTTGCGGAGAGGAGGAGGAGGAGGAGGAGGAGGAGGAGGAGGAGGAGGAGGAGGAGGAGGAGGAGGAGGAGGAAGACTGTGCAGACCTGGGTGCTATTTGACCTGGGCTCTTTTCTTGCAGACCTTTCATGACCCAACTATGTAACATTATCAGTGCTACAAGGGAATAGGGTTTGCGGAGAGGAGGAGAGAAGGAGGAGGAGGAGGGGGAGGAGGAGGAGGAGGAGGAGGAGGAAGCACAGCAGGCAAAGGATGCCACCAACCAGCCAGTCTTCTCTTTCCACTGAGCAGGGCTGGCTAAAGAGCAAACGAGTGCAATCTGGAATGGAACCAATCTATCTTGGGAGACGTCCAGAAGGCTGGGCCGGAGTGGTACCCACTAAATCAGCCCTTTGCTCTCCGCTCATATTAATTTAATGGCTTATTAGCTAGTGGGAGGGACAGGGGCATTGCCCCTTGTCCTGGCCAATGACACAAATTCAGGTCCAGTGACAGTTCCCATAGAGTTTTGTGGGTATCTCACACAGGCTTCAGCATCCCTGCTTGCCGTGAATTTCTGCCCATTTCCTATAATTTGGCTCGCTGCGGCTTGAGATAGGTGGGCCCAATTTGGAGAGATTCCTGGGGCCTTTGCTGAGCACTGATTTGAGATTGCCTTTTCGGCTAGATCCTGCCTTAACTTAAAGCCCTGGCATTGCCCTTTTTAAATACATATATATGGTTTTCTACTGTGTGTGTGTGTGTGTGTGTGTGTGTGTGTGTGTGTGTGTGTGTGTGTGTTTTCTGAGGTTTTCACGGGTGTTTGTATGTAGGTCTTTGGTTGTTCGGGTTTTCTCCCACGTAAAATTGGAAGTGTCTTGGCGACGTTTCGACGAAGTCCCATTCGTCATCTTCAGGCTGGTGTTTTCAGCTTCGTGCTTCGAAGCTGAAAATTGCTCCTCGAAGCACGAAGCTGAAAACACCAGCCTGAAAATGACGAAGGGGACTTCGTCGAAACGTCACCAAGACACTTCCAATTTTACGCGGGAGAAAACCTGAATAACCAAAGACCTACATACAAACACCCGCGAAAACCTCAGAAAACAAATAAATATATGTGTGTGTGTCTGTGTGTGTGTGTGTGTGTGTGTGTGTTAACAATTACACTAAAAATATGATCCCTGGGTATATCCATATTTAAAACCAAACAAATAAATGTGAGCACCAGGGAGTGCTAAAAAATTTAATAAAATTTAGTAAAATGTCAATAAAATTACAATAAAACCAATAAAACGCCTAGCTTTCGTCAGCAACTGCTGACATCATCAGGGCTCAAAATGCCGGTCAGTAGCAGAGTCCTCTTTATAGATTGGCCAGAGTCTGCACCCAGCTCCTAGATCTTGTCATTGGGCCTGATGGAATAGGCTGTTTCCCAGTTGCCGGTTTCTTATTAGCAATAATTGCTTTCTTGCATTTCTTGCTTGTGTAACTGTCATCGGGTGTTTTCTCTTTGCCAAATTTGGGCAAAGAGAAAGCATTTTGAGTCCTGATGATGTCAGCAGTTGCTGACGAAAGCTAGGCGTTTTATTGGTTTTATTGTAATTTTATTGACATTTTACTAAATTTTATTAAATTTTTTAGCACTCCCTGGTGCTCACATTTATTTGTTTGGTTTTACCCCATAAAATTGGAAGTGTCTTGGCGACGTTTCGACGAAGTTCGTCATCTTCAGCACTGTGCAAGCAATAAACTGCCAATGAACTGATTGGTGAAGCTTGGCTGTGTTCTGAAAACGGGGGTGCCCTGGAAGGGATGAGCTCTTGGAGGTGGGACATCTTCCAATTTTACGCGGGAGAAAACCCGAACAACCAAAGACCTACATACAAACACCCGCGAAAACCTCACTATATATATATATATATATATATATATATATGTGTGTGTGTGTGTGTGTGTGTGTGTGTGTGTGTGTGTGTGTGTGGTTTTCTACTATTTTTACTGTTTTTCTACTGGCACTGCAAGATAATAATAATAAGAATAAAGTTGGAAGGGACCTTGGAGGTCATCTAGTCCAACCCACTGGTTACACCATTTCGGACAAATGTCTGTCTGGTCTCGTCTTAAAAACTTCCAGTGTTGGAGCATTCACCGCTTCTGGAGGCAGGCTGTTCCACTGGTTAATTGTCCTCTCTGTCAGGAAGTTTCTCCTTAGTTCCAGGTTGCTTCTCTCCTTGATTAGTTTCCACCCGTTGCTTCTTCTCCTGCCTTCAGGCGCTTTGGAGAAGAGCTTTGACTCCCTCTTCGGTCCTATTAAAGCTCCACCCCAGTTAGAGAAGGAACAAGTGAAAGAGACAATGATAAAATGGACAAGGAATTTTGGATACACAATTGAATTAGATAGATGGCAGCAATTATGGGAAAGAAACTATAAATTGACAATGGCGACTGCGTATAAAGAAAATATGTACAAAATGTTTTACAGATGGCATACGTCTCCTGAAAGATTAGCTAAAATGTTTAAGGACAGGTCTATGAAATGTTGGAAATGTCATCAGATACCAGGTTCCTTCTACCATATATGGTGGACATGTGTAGAAGCTAAAATTTATTGGAATATAATTAGAACATGGATAGAAAAGATGATACAACATCGTATAGAACTAAGACCAGAAATATTCCTGTTGGGTATTCTACCAGAGAAATGCAATAAAGAAAAAACATATTTACCGTAAATGCCAGCGTATAAGACGACTTCCGCGAGCGCTGAAATAGGCGCCAAAGACGGGGGTCGTCTTATACGCTGAGTCGCCTAATACGGCGGCATATACGGTAATTATTCATGTAATTACGGCAGAGGATTGTGTTTGACAAAATATTGATTGAGGGAATGTGCAGAAATGAATAGACTAACAATGACAATTAAAGATAAGACAAAGTCAGACTACTATGAAATCTGGGGAACTTTTTATGATTGGCTGAAAAGAGAATACAGTTAAAAGATAGTTAACATCAATTTAGATGGAAGAAGAAGGAGCGGATAAGGAGGGAGACCCAGACGACACAGTAACTGCAGGCTGTATAAATGTTTATAGACGTAATACCCAGACAGGTTAGATAAGAAAGTATTAATCTTATTAAGTATTGAATAACTAATAAATGTTTATAGACGTATATACCCAGAAGGTTAGATAAATAGAAGTATTAATCTTATTGTATATAATGCAGATAGGGAAATTTGGAGAGAGGAGTTGCTCGGACATCACCCCTGAATTGTATCTGAAGAGGGATGGAGAAAGGAGAGGAGAGAGAAAAGAATAAAGGAGGGGAGAAGGAAGTAGGAAGGTCGGAGGAAGAGGAAAGGGGAGGAGAGTGATGAAGGAGAGGAGAGGAAGAAGAGGGAAGTAGGGAAGAGAAGAAAGGGAGAAAGAAGGTAAAGAAGGAGTGTGGATACGGTGAAAGGGGAAATGGGCGAGCAACACCAAAGTTATGTGTATGTATTTATTTCATTTTGTTAAAAGTATCTGTATGTGAGTGTGGAGGGAATGTATGTTAATATCTGATAAGTATTACGGTATATGTATGGGGGAGAGTTTGGAAAAATAAAAAAATTATTAAAAAAAAGCTCCACCCCCTTTTTAATGCAAATGAACATTAAATTTATAATAATAATAATGATAAAGTTGGAAGGGGCCTTGGAGGTCATCTAGTCCAACCCCCTGCTCAGGCAGGAAACCCTACACCATTTCGGACAAATGGCTGTCCAGTCTCTTCTTAAAAACTTCCAGCGTTGAATTTAATAATCAGTTAAATAGGCAGCGCTTCAATAAGAGTCTGGTGCTAATTAAGGGGCTGGACTAGAAGACCTCCAAGATCCCTTCAACCCTATGATTCTATGTTCATTAATACTGTTCTGGGCACCATCTTTGACTTTGGGGTCCATATCCTACAGACATGGCTGCAAAGGGTTGAATAGAATAGAATAGAGCTGGAAGGGACCTTGGAGGTCTTCTAGTCCAGCCCCCTGCTCAAGTAGGAGACCCTATACCAGGGCTTTTCAACCTTTTCATCCATTGTATCACTTTTAGGATATGGCAACATCCGAGGACCACCAGTCGCCTAGCAAGGTGTCAAAAACTTGATGACCTCACCCCCCCAAAAAAAGAAAAAAGTGATAAAGTACAGGTAGTCCTCGACTTACAACAGTTCGCTTAGTGACTGTTCGTCGAAGTTACAATGGCACTGAAAAAAGTGCCCCCCAAGCCACAGCCGAGCAAGACACCTGCCTGCCCGCCCGGCTGCGCTCTTCCTCCTGTCCGAGGTTTTCATTGTTGTGAGCATTTCTGTTGGGGATTGGCAGAGGGGGTGGGGTGGGGGTGTTTGGTTTTTATTCCCCCCCCCCCGTCTGCTCGGTGGTTGCAGCAGGTTTTGGTCACTTCCCATGACCCTGGGACACTGTGACCGTCATAAATAGGAATCAGTTGTCAAGCATCTGAATGTAAATCACAAGACCCTGGAGAGGCTGCAACATTCCAGCTGATGGGCGCTTCTTCTACGCTGAACAGCAGAAGTGCCAGGATCAGTGCTGAGTTCCAGCTGGAGCCTGGCGCTGATCCTGGCGCTTCCGCTGAGCCCTGACAGCCCTGCAGCTCCAGCCGTCTCTCGCTCAGGCTTGTGCGATGCTACCACCGGTTCAGCTCATTCCCCTGCCCCGCTACCCCTTTTCTAGGATGTTCGCGTACCACCTGCCAGGTGCCAATGGACCACAGGTGGTACCCGTACCATTGGTTGAAAAGCCCTGCCCTAGATCATTTCAGACCAGTGGCTATCTATACTTAAAAGTCTCCAGTTATGGAGCGCCCATGATTTCTGGTGGCAAGCTGTTCCACTGGTTAATTGTCCTCACTGTTAGGAAGTTTCTCCTTAATTCCAGATTGCTTCTCTCCTTGCTGAGTTTCCATCCGTTGTTTCTTGTCCTGCTTTCAGGCGCTTTGGAAAATACTGTAAGTTGATTCCCTTCCTCTTTGTGGCAACCTCAAAGCGAAACATGGAACCTCAAAGCAGGAAAGCATGACAGGAAAACAAAATCATATGAAATAAATATAGATTGAAGGATTGATTGAAACCAGCTGGGTTGGCACTATTTTAGTGGGGCTCTCAAACCTAATAGTAGTAGTAATAGTAGTAGTAGTAGTAGTAGTAGTAGTAGTAGTAGTAGTAGTAGTAGTAATGTCAGGCTTTCCAAATGTTCCACTCCCGAAACCAAACAGATCAAAAGGAGAAAAAAAAATAATGGAAATATAGATTATAATCTTTGAAAACTCTATCCCTGCCTTTCCGGCATGTGATAGGAATCTATTGGCTGAGCATTGAACTGTCAGAAGAATAATTTGGGGTTCCAGTTCCAGCCGGGGGTTGCACAAGAATAAATACAAATGAGATCCAGACAGTTGTGAGGAAAGAAGAAATATTCATTCTTAAAAGCAAGGAGTGTGTCTTTAGGGCAGGGGTAGGCAACCTTGGTTGGCTCTTTTATGACTCGTGGACTTCAATACCCAGAATGCCTGAGCCAGCCATGCTGGCTGAGGAATTCTGGGAATTGAAGTCCCCAAGTCATGAAGGGGCCGTAGTTCCCCATGTTGGCTGAGGAATTCTGGGAGTTGAGGTCCACGAGTCATGGCCATAGTTCCCCCATGCTGGCTGAGGAATTCTGGGAGTTGAAGCCCACAAGTCATGAAGGGGCCCTAGTTCCCCCATGCTGGCTGAGGAATTCTGGGAGTTGAAGTCCACGAGTCATGAGGGGGTCATAGTTCCCCCATGCTGGCTGAGGAATTCTGGGAGTTGAAGTCCGCGAGTCATGAAGGGGCCATAGTTCCCCCATGCTGGCTGAGGAATTCTGGGAGTTGAAGTCCACGAGTCATGAAGGGGCCCTAGTTCCCCCATGCTGGCTGAGGAATTCTGGGAGCTGAAGTCCGCAAGTCATGAAGGGGCCATAGGTCCCCCATGCTGGCTGAGGAATTCTGGGAGTTGAAGTCCACGAGTCCTAAAGGGGGCCATAGTTCCCCCACACTAGCTGAGGAATTCTGGGAGTTGAAGTCCACGAGTCATGAGGGGGCCATAGTTCCCCCATGCTGGCTCAGGAATTCTGGGAGTTGAAATCCGCCAGTCATAAAAGAGCCAAGGTTGCCTACCCCTGCTTTAGGGGCAGCTGTAGAGAAATGGAGTACAGCAGTTTTATAGGGCGAGCCCGTCCAGGGTGTGGAAGTGTCTACCTCAGTGGTTCTCAACCTTTTTAATGTCGCGACCCCCAACCGGTCGTAAGTCGAGGAGTACTCAACCGGTCGTAAGTCGAGGACTACTCAACTGGTGCAGCACCGTTTGCAGAATGGGACTTTTGGTGGGCTCAGCAGGGCAGAGACAGCCTGGACAATTCCTGTTGGCTTTGGAAAGCCAATAGAATTAGACTCTATTCAAGAGAGTCTGTTCTATTGGCTTTCAAAAGCCAATAGAATAAAAGGGAGTAGCACAGCTAAGGAAAAGGGGGAAAAAAGTGACGGACTGCGTTGTTTGGCGACCCCCGTGAAATGGTCGTTCGACCCCAAATGGGGTCCCGACCCACAGGTGGAGAACTGCTGGTCTACCTAATCCACATATCAAAGGAGAAGGTCTGCAAACACAATAGAGTTAATTAAAGTAAGCCTCCCAGCAGAACTGTTCACAAGAATACACGCGCGCGCACACACACACACCTCAAGGGTCACCTTAGAATCAGATTAAGTCCGCTGGGAGACTTGATTTAATTAACTCTGTTGTCTTTGCAGACCTTCTCCTATGGATTAGAAATCTGGATAACATATTTTGGGATTTGAGAAAGTTTGCTCGCTTGATTAGCTTAGAGATACTGATTGTCAGACTGAGGTGGATTCTGTTAATATTTTAAGGGAAAATGGAAACAGCGTAAAAACTAAAATATATTGGGATATAAAACTTCTCAGAGAACATTATGGCATTCCACGTTATGGAATGCTGATACAGGTAGTCCTCAACTTGTGACCACAAGTGGGGCGGGAATGTTAGGATATTTAAATTTAGGAGCTGGAACAGTGAAGTGTACAATGGGAGAGAAGACACATGTAGTTGTTGGAAAGGAAAGGAAAGGGAAGGGAAGGGAAGAAGAAGGAAGGAAGGAAGGAAGGAAGGAAGGAAGGAAGGAAGGAAGGAAGGAAGGAAGGAAGGAAAAAAGAAAGGGAAGGGAAGGGAAGAAGGAAGGAAGGAAGGAAGGAAGGAAGGAAGGAAGGAAGGAAGGAAGGAAGGAAGGAGAAAGGAAAGGGAAAGAAGAAGGAAGGATGGAAGGAAGGAAGGAAGGAAAGGAAAGGGGAAATGAAGGAAGGAGAAAGGAAAGGAAAGAAGAAGGAAGGAACAAAAAAAGAAAGGAAAGGAAAGGGGAAAGGAAAGAAGGAAGGAAGGGAAGGAAGGAAGGAAGGAAGGAAGGAAAAAAGAAAGGAAAGGAAAGGGAGAGGGAAGGAAAGGAAAGGGAGAGGGAAGGGAAGGAAGAGGGAAGGGAAGGAAAGGAAAGAAAAGGAAAGGAAAGGAAAGGAAAGAGGAGGGAGGGAGGAAGGAAAGAAAAGGAGAAATGAAGGAGGCCTTTGCTAAAACGAACACATTTGAGTTGGCCCTATGGAAAAGACAGGGGGAGGATGGTCCCAAGTGAAAATAAAAATTAAAAAAAATCAGATTGCCCAGCCATCTTTCTCAACCTTGCCACTCCGCCACAAGTGGACTTCAACTCCCAGAATTCCCCAGCCAGCCTGTGCCAGAGGCTGGACCCCAACGGGGGGGGGGGAGACAGAGCCCTTTAGCTGAGCTGCTGGCAGCTGCGAAGGCGCCAGAGAGGCAGAGAACAAAGAATGGCTGAAGAAACAGCAGGCTGGCAGTGCCAGGAATAAGCTCAATGCCCAGAGGCAGAACATTTGCGAGGGGGAAAAAAAAAAACCCTCTTTTCAAAACCTGAAACATACACACACACACACACACACACACACACAAACACAGGTTTCCAGTGCCCCTCGCTGCATAAACCCCCTCCATCCCAGCCAAAAATGAGCTTTCTGCACACGGAAGGCTAACACGTTCGCCGCCTGCCTGCAAATCTTCCCCCGGTCAAAAAACCACATACTTACGACCACGATGGAGCTCAACATTTCCGCTGCTAAATGAGACATTTGCTAAGTGAGTTTTGCCCTGTTACTAACCCTAACCCTAAAAATAAAAATAAGCAGGGGGTTGGACTAGATGACCCCCAAGGTCCCTTCTAGCCCTAAGCTTCTGTGTTCAGCCATTTTAAAGCATGCTGGCTGGGGAATTCTAGGAGTTAAGTCAGAGAGAGAAGCAACCTGGAACTAAGGAGAAATTTCCTGACAGGGAGAGCAATTAACCAGTGGAACCACCTGCCTCCAGAAGCGGTGAAGGCTCCAACACTGGAGGTTTTTAAAAAGAGACTAGACAACCATTTGTGCAAAATGGTATAGGGTTTCCTGCCTGAGCAGGGGTTGGACTAGATGACCTCCAAGGTCCCTTCCAACTCTGTTCTAATGGTTGCTGGAATTGGGTAGGTCAAGTTTAAGGAAGAGAAGGACTAGGGGTGACATGACAGCAGTCTTCCAATATCGGGGGGGGGCTGCCACAAAGAAGAGGGGGGGTCTGCCTCTACTCCAAAGTGTCTGAAGGCAAGACAAGAAGCCACGGATGGAAACTTTATTATTATTATTATTATTGTGGATCATCGCACAGTCAGCCAGATGTTCAGACTGGATTTGGCATTTTGTCTACCTATCGAGTCCTTACCCAGGACCTGGGATAGGCAGATGTGGATGTCTGATGGTATTACAGGTATCGTCGCAGGATGGAAGCAGTTCCTAGTAAGGCCGCCTTTTGCAATTGACTAATAGCGAATTTGTCAATGCCAATGGTGTTCAAATGGTGCTCCAGTTGTTTTGGGATTGCACCCAAGGAGCCTATCACTATTGGTACTACCCTTGCTTGCTTTTGCCACAGTCTTTCTATTTCTATTTGTAGGTCTTTGTATTTTGTTATCTTCTCCAGTTTTTTCTCGTCTATTCTGCTGTCTCCAGGCACTGCCACGTCCACTATCCAGAATTTTTTGTCTTTCTTATCGACAATTGTTAAGTCTGGGGTGTTATGTTGCAGGTGCTTGTCTGTTTGAATTCTGAAGTCCCAGAGCAGTTTAATTTTATCATTTTCTATGACTTTCTCTATTTTATGATCCCACCAGTTTTTGCTTACAGGCAAATGATATTTTTTGCAGATCTTCCAATGCACCATTGTTGCTACTTTGTCATGCGCTGCTTGTAGTCAGTCTGTGCGATCTTCTTGCAACAGCTTACCAGGTGGTCCACTATTTCTTCAGCTTCTTTGCATAGGCGGCACTTACTGTCTGTTGCTGTCTTCTCAGTTTTGACTTTATATGCATTTGTCC
This sequence comes from Crotalus tigris, assembly GCF_016545835.1. NCBI lineage: Eukaryota > Metazoa > Chordata > Lepidosauria > Squamata > Viperidae > Crotalus > Crotalus tigris. The sequence continues at coordinate 40,597 of NW_024098642.1, forward strand.
TTAAGGCTTGGTCTTGTGCAGCCAGAATTAGTCCCTCGGTCTCTTTCTTCAATTTTCCTGCTCTTAGCCATTGCCAGGTCTTGTTAATATCTGCTTTCCCAGCTATTTTTTTTATGTATTGGCCATGTAGTGCTTTGTCTTCCCATGCCTCTATTCTGTTCTTCATTTGGTCTTTCTTGTAGGCCAGTATGGTCTCTCCAGTAGTCAGTAAGCCTTCCTGATATACTAATTTCAGTGCATCTTCATCATTGTTCTTCAGATATTCTTCCAAAGCCATTTTTTCTTCTTCAACCATCTGATGTACTTGTAGCATTCCAAGCCCACCTATTTGCCTTGGTAGATAAAGTCTATCAATGTCACTGCGTGGATGAAGGGCATGATTCATTGTCATTATTTTTCTGCTCTGCCTATCCATTGCTTTTAGTTCTGCTTGAGTCCAGTCCACTATTCCAGCTGTGTACCTAATAACTGGGATTGCCCAGGTGTTGATTGCCTTTATGGTATTTCCTCCATTGAGTTTGGATTTTAAGATCTTCTTCACTCTCTTGATGTATTCACCTCTAATCTTTTTCTTGACTTCAGTGTACTTATTATTATTATTAGTAGTAGTAGTAGTAGTAGTAGTACTATTATTATTATTATTATCATTATTATTAATAATAATAATAATTCTCGACAGTCTCTTGCGAGTTTCCGGGGCTTGTTATTAAGCAGCCTTAATTGAAGAAAACCCCTGGGATTTTGGGAGAATTGCTTCTCAAAATGAGTTGACCGGATCTGGCTGAGCTGATCTCTTTTCCTCAGCAGAGGAATTAAGTCCTTAAATCTCTCCCCACTGGAATCTTTTAATTTTGGGGGGTTTTATAGAACGTGAGTGCTAATTGCAGGGCAGGCAGACATAGGACGCTACTTGATATTGCCGGAGACAGCTAGAGAATCGCCTGTATTTCAATAAGCTTGTATTGAGGTTTGTTTTTTTACAGACAACATAAAAACCAAAGCGAACTAAAAAAAAAAGAGTAAAAGGAGAAAAGCAAGGAGGGAGGGAAAGAAAGGAAAGAAGGAAAGGAAAGGAAAGGAAAGGAAAGGAAAGGAAAGGAAAGGAAGATGGAAAGAAGGAGGAGTGGGAAAGGAAAAGAAGATGAAAGGAAGGAAGGAAGGAAGGAAGGAAGGAAGGAAGGAAGGAAGGAAGGAAGGAAGGAAGGAAGGAGTGGGAAAGGAAAGGAAAAGAAGATGGAAGGAAGGAAGGAGGAGTGGGAAAAGAAAGGAAAGGAAAAGAAGATGGGAAGGAGGGAGAGAGGAAGGAAGGAAGGAAGGAAGGAAGGAAGGAAGGAAGGAAGGAAGGAAGGAGGAGTGGGAAAGGAAAGGAAAAGAAAGGGAGGGAGGAAGGAAGGGAGGAAGGAAGGAAGGAAGGAGGAGTGGGAAAGGAAAGGAATAGAGCAGGAAGGGACCTTGGAGGTCTTCTAGTCCAGCCCCCTGTTCAAGCAGGAGGACCTATACCATTTCAGACAAGTGATTGTCCAGTCTCTTCTTAAAAACCTCCAGTGATGGAGCACCCACAACTTCTGGTGGCAAGCTGTTCCACTGGTTAATTGATCTCACTGTTAGGAACTTTCTCCTTAATTCCAGGTTGCTTCTCTCCTTGATCAGTTTCCAACCATTGTTTCTTGTCCTGCCTTCAGGTGCTTTGGAAAGGAAAGGAAGAAAGAGACGGAAGGAAGGAAGGAAGGAAGGAAGGAAGGAAGGAAGGGAGGGAGGGAGGGAGGGAGGGAGGGAGGAAGGAGAAAGGAAAGGAAAGGAAAGGAAAGGAAAGGAAAGGAAAGGAAAGGAAAGGAAAGGAAAGGAAAGGAAAGGAAAGGAAAGGAAAAGAAGATGCAAGGAAGGGAGGGCGGGAAGGGAAAGGAAAGGAAAGGGTTTCAATTTCCATTGCAGCAATTACAAAATTATCTTTTACTCAGTGATAAAAATGCATTTTGCCCGAGCTCTGATCTGGAAAATGCGGACAACTTTATGGAAACTTTCAACTGGCGCCATGACTTCACTCCTTGGCAGCTGATGCCATCACACGCTTGTGGCGAAGTAGAAATGAAAAATGGTCTGTGTGTGTGTGTGTGGGGTGTAATTTATATTGGGGCAGGGTGGGATGGGTCGTCTTGGAAGCCCACCGGCTTGGCATAGCTCAAAGACGGGACGGTCGGCGGGTCCCTTCTTCCAGGAAAAATAAAAAGCTGGTCTCCGGCGTGACCGCATGTTGTCAACCAGGATGCCTCCTAGGCTGACCAGGGTAGGAAGTGTCCTTCCAGGAAACAGTGGGGACCCAGGCAGGATTTATTCATTATCCTGGTTTGTTCCGAGGGTTTGGAGAAGCTGGCAAAAACTGGGGAAGGAAAATGATGTGGGAAGGAACAGAAACCAGATTAATCTAGGTCAGGGTTTCTCTACTTTGCTGACTTGAAGATGGTTTGTTCAGCTGCTTTGTTTTTTTCTTGACTCTTTCTTTTGTTTCTTCCTTCTTTCCTTTTTTATTTCCTTCCTTCCTTCCCTCCCTCCTTTCTTTCTTTCTTTCTTTCTTCCTTCCTTCTCTTCATCACTCTCTCCAGCCCTCCTTGTGTTCCTCCCTCCTTTCTCTCTTTCTTCCCTTTCTTTTTTCCTTCTCTTTTCTTCCTTCCTTCCTTCCTTCCTTCTCTTTATCACTCCCTCCATCCCTCCTTGCATTCCTCCCTCCCTCCTTTCTCTCTCTCTCTTTCTTTCCTTTCTTTTTTCCTTCCTTCTCTTTTCTTCCTTCCTTCCTTCTTTTCATCACTCTCTCCATCCCTCCTTGCATTCCTCCCTCCCTCCTTTCTCTCTCTCTCTTTCTTTCTTTCCTTTCTTTTTTTCTTCCTTTTCTTTTCTTCCTTCCTTCCTTCTCTTTATCACTCCCTCCATCCCTCCTTGCATTCCTCCTTCCCTCCTTTTTCTCTCTTCCTTCCTTCTCTTTTCTTCCTTCTCTTCATCACTCCCTCCATCCCTCCTTGTGTTCCTTCTTTCTCTCTCTTTCTTTCTTTCTTTTTTCTCTTTCTTTCCTTTCTTCTTTTTTCCTTCCTTCTCTTTTCTTCCTTCTCTTTTCTTCCTTCTCTTTATCACTCCCTCCATCCCTCCTTGCATTCCTGCCGACTTTCTCTCTCTCTCTTTCTTTCCTTTCTTTTTTCCTTCCTTCTTTTTTCTTCCTTCCTTCTCTTCATCACTCCCTCCATCCCTCCTTGCATTCCTCCCTCCCTCGTTTCTCTCTCTCTCTCTTTCTTTCCTTTCTTTTTTCCTTCCTTCTCTTTTCTTCCTTCTCTTCATCACTCCCTCCATCCCTCCTTGCATTCCTCCCTCCTCTCTCTCTCTCTCTCTCTCTCTCTTTCTTTCTTTCTCTCTCTCTCTCTCTCTCTTTCTGATTTAGGTCCTATATTTTTTTGTCCCGCTCCTGCTTTAATGCACACATCAGTTTGAACAAAGCTTCCTCATTGCATCCAAATCCTGTTCAGCCTTCCAGTTGTAGCTGGGACTGGGAGAAATGTAATTTCCCAAAAATGTTGAGGAAAAGCATTCTCTTCCTAGGGTTTGATTTCCTCATGCGTGCTTCAGGATCTGATTAGTTTTATTGGGATGTTGTTGCAGATGGAGGTGGGGGTCCACAATGCTCCTCCCTGCAGGATTCTCTCCTAAGCCCAGCTGCTGGTTTCAGCTGGTTCAGGAAGGGCTGGTTACCATTTTTCCATTCAGTTCCATGGCCAAAAAGTTCTGGGGATTTCCCCCCCCCCCATGAATCTTAAATGCCTCTTTTCATATTCTGCAAGCTGTTGTAGGTAGTCCTCAATTAAGAAGCAACGGATGGAAACTAACCAAGGAGAGAAGCAACCTGGAACTAAAGAGAAACTTCCTGACAGTGAGGACAATTAACCAGTGGAACAGCTTGCCACCAGAAGTGGTGGGTGCTTCATCACTGAAGGCTTTTAAGAAGAGACTGGACAGCCATTTGTCTTAAATGGTATAGGGCTTCCTGCTTGAGCAGGGGGTTGGACTAGATGGCCTCCAAGGTCCCTTTCAGCTCTATTCTATTCTATTCCATTCCATTCCATATTCTATTCCTTTTCTCTATTGTATTGTATTCTATTCTATTCTATTCATATTTTTCAACGCTGTTGTAACTTCAAACAGTTGCTAGATTAATGGATGTAATAATAATAATAGTAGTAGTAGTAGTAGTAGTAGTAGTAGTAGTAGTAGTAGTAGTAAAGTTGGAAAGGACCTTGGAGGTCATCTAGTCCAACCCCGTGCTCAGGCAGGAAACCCTATACCATTTTGGACAAATGGCTGTCCAGTCTCTTCTTAAAAACCTCCAGTGTTGGAGCATTCAGCGCTTCTGGAGGCAGGTGGTTCCACTGTGAATTGTCCTCACTGTCAGGAAGTTTCTCCTTAGTTCTAGGTTGCTTCTCTCCTTGATGAGTTTCCACCCGTTGCTTCTTGTCCTGCCTTCAGGCGCCTTGGAAAATAGCTTGACTCCCTCTTCTTTGGGGCAGCCCCTGAGAGATTGGAACATATTGGACTTACACACACACACACACACACGCCCGCCGTTCCTTTAGCCACCATTCCAAGCTACAACACCACTGGGGGGGGAAAAAAAACGTGACTTACGGCTGGTTAAGTGAGTCACTTAACAACCGGAGTGGTTCACTTTGCCAAAAAAAAAAAAGTGGCAAAATCGGGAACAACTCGCCGGAAAACTGCCATGGAAATTCTGGTGGCCAATGTGGCTGGTGAGTTCATTTCCAATAAACGTGAAGCCTGCCTTAATAAGAGCTTTGAGAACGCCTGGAAATAGTTACGAAAAGCGGCAGTCAAGGGCCGTTTCAAGAGCGTTCCGATCTGTGTTGCTTTATAAATATGGGTTTAATCTTAGCAGCAAGTCTACTTTATTTCATTTTTATTTTTCACATTCCTTTCGAGTGGGCTTTTCCTTTCAAGCAGGGAAATGCTGACATTAAAAGATCAGTCCACAACAACAATAAAGTTGGATGGGACCTTGGAGGTCATCTAGTCCAACCCCCTGCTCAGGCAGGAAACCCTAGACCACTTCAGACAAAGGGCTGTCCAGTCCCGTCTTAAAAACTTCCAGCGTTGGAGAAGGAAGGAAGGAAGGAAGGAAGGAAGGAAGGAAGGAAGGAAGGAAGGAAGGAAGGAAGGAAGGAAGGAAGGAGGGAAAAGAATAAAATAACAGACTCAGAAGGTACCTTGGAGGTCATCTAGTCCAACCCCATGTTCAGGCAGGAAACCCTATACCGTTTCAAACAGAAGGCTGTGCAGTCTCTTCTTTAAAACTTCCAGTGTTGGAGAAGGAAGGAAGGAAGGAAGGAAGGAAGGAAGGAAGGAAGGAAGGAAGGAAGGAAGGAAGGAAGGAAGGAAGGAAGGAAGGAAAAGAACAGAATAACAGACTCGGAAGGGACCTTGGAGGTCATCTAGTCCAACCCCCTGCTCAGGCAGGAAACCCTGTACCATTTCGGACAAAGGGCTGTCCAGTCTCTTCTTAAAAACTTCTAGTGTTGGAGCATTCACTGCTTCTGGAGGCAGGTGGTTCCACTGGTTAATTGTTCTAAATTTGTTTGAAATAGCATAAGGTCTCCTGCCTGAGCAAGGGGCTTGGAGACCTCCAAGTTCCCTACCAGCTCTGTTATTCCGTTATTCTGATCAGAGAAATGAGGGGAAACGTTGAATTCAAGGCCCTCAAAACAATAATGTGCATGCAAACTGAAATTACAAACTAAAATTTTTCTGGGTGAAGCTGCCACTGTGTTAAACAACAGTCAAGCTATCCTCCAAAGCGCCTGAAGGCAGGACAAGAAGCAACGGATGGAAACTAATCAAGGAGAGAAGCAACTTGGAATTAAGGAGAAACTTCCTGACAGTGAGAACAATTAACCAGTGGAACAACCTGCCTCCAGAAGTCGTGGGTGCTCCATCACTGGAGGTTGTTAAGAAGAGACTGGACAACTATTTGTCCGAAATGGTGTAGGGTTTCCTGCCTGAGCAGGGGGTTGGACTAGATGACCTCCAAGGTCCCTTCCAACTGTTATTCTGCTATTCTTTTTTCCTTCCTTCCTTCCTTCCTTCCTTCCTTCCTCCCTCCCTCCCTCCCTCCCTCCCTCCCTCCCTCCCTCCCTTGGAGTTTTCAAGAAGAGACTGGACAGCCATTTGTCTGAAATGATATAGGATCTCCAGCTTGAGCAGGGGGCTGGACTAGAAGACCTCCAAGGTCCCTTCCAGCTCTACTCTATTCTCTCCTCCTGTTACCTCTAGATTTAAGTGAATGGACATTTTTTCCTCCCCTTTGGACGTCCAACAGGTCGAGACTGAGGACCAGGTCTTGGCGACTTTCTGCGGAAAAGAGGACCGAGATCCAGAACAGACCCCCGAACGAGAGCCCATCACCTCTCCGGGGTCACATCTGAGCCTCACTTTCCGATCGGACTTCTCCAACGAGGAACACTTCACGGGCTTTGATGCCCATTACGCTGCCGTGGGTGAGTCTGGATAGCTCGGTTAGTAGCTCATTGGCCCGTCTGGGCGGGCTACAGGTCGACACTCGAACTCAGAACGAGGAGGAGAAAGTCACCTCAGTGCGAGAAAGAGTGGAACTCACATCCGAGTAGGTCCCCAAGTTATGACCGTAAGGGAGTCTATCCGTTATTTATTTATTTATTGGATTATTATTTGTTTTAATCCCATCTTTATTACTTAGTAGTTTATAGGTAACTCAAGAGGATGGACGTACATAATATTCCTTCCTCCTATTTTCCACACAACGACAACCCTGTGAGGTGGGCTGGGCTGAGAGAGAGGGACTGGCCCAAAGTCAACCTTGGCTCTTTTATGACTCGTGGACTTCAACTCCCAGAATTCCTGAGCCAGCCATGCTGAGGGGAAAGGGAGAGGTTTCCAAGTTGAGCCATGCTGGCTCAGGAATTCTGGGAGTTGAAATCCACGAGCAATGAGGGGGCCATAGTTCCCCCATGCTGGCTCAGGAATTCTGGGAGTTGAAGTCCACGAGTCATGAAGGCGCCATAGTTTCCCCCATGCTGGCTCAGGAATTCTGGGAGTTGAAGTCCGCGAGTCATGAAGGGGCCATAGTTCCCCCATGCTGGCTGATGCTGAATTCTGGGAGTTGAAGTCCACGAGTCATGTAGTTTCATGCTGGCTCAGGAATTCTGGGAGTTGAAGTCCGCGAATGGGGGCCATAGTTCCCCCATGCTGGCTGAGGAATTCTGGGAGTTGAAGTCCACAAGTCATAAAAGAGCCAAGGTTACCTACTCCTGACCTACACCATCTCAGACAAGTGTGAACGGCCAACAGGGATGGTTGATTGACGTGATCTTTCTGTCCCATTACAGATATCGATGAATGCTTGGAGAGCAGTGACGAAGAACTGGCTTGTGATCATCACTGCCACAACTACATCGGGGGCTATTACTGTTCGTGCCGTTTTGGGTACATTCTCCATTCGGACAATCGGACCTGCAAAGGTCAGCACCCTCCTGCCATCTTCAACCTGGTTTGCGATGGTTCCTCCTCCGGCTTTGGACCTCAGGGCCAATCCGCCCCCCTTTTCCCACCACCCCAAAACAGCAGGCACAATCAGGGTCCATGGGGTCTCCAGGAGGCAATATTAAACTGCAAAACTGGGTCAGGATTAAACTTGGATCGGTTTTCAGCGTGGGGCACCCAGCCTGAGACTTTTAGGTTACGGCCGAGATGAGGTTGAAATTCAGAAGATGGTTTGATTCTGCCTGCAGGTTCCAAAGTACTGCAAGTAGTCCTTGAGTTGCAAAAGTTCACTTAGTGACTGGTTTCCACACTTAATGACCACTGTGGTCACGTGATCAAAATTCGGTTGCTTGGTGATTGGTTCATATTTAGGACGGTCACCGCACCCCTGACGAGCAAAGTCAATGGGGGAAAGCCAGATCCACTTTACAGCCGTCTTCCTGATTTATCAACTGCTTGTTAAGTGATTCATTTAACGACCGTGGCAAGAAAGGTTGTGAAATGGGGTGAAAAAAATCACTTCATTTGCTTAGCAACAAAAAATTGGGGCTCGGTCATAAGTCAAGGGCTACCTGGACCAAGGGTAGGCAACCTGGGCTCTTTTATGACTCATCGACTTCAACTCCCAGAATTCCTGAGCCAGCCACGCTGAGGGCAAAGGGAGAGGTTTCCAAGCTGAGCCATGCTGGCTCAGGAATTCTGGGAATTGAAGTCCACGAGTCATGAAGGGTCCATAGTTCCCCCATGCTGGCTGAGGAATTCTGGGAATTGAAGTCTGCAAGTCATGAAGGGGCCATAGTTTCCCCACGCTGGCTCAGGAATTCTGGGAGTTAAAAGTGCACGAGTCATGAAGAGACCATAGTTCCCCCATGCTGGTTGAGGAATTCTGGGAGTTGAAGTCCGCAAGTCATGAAGGGGCCATAGTTCCCCCATGCTGGCTGAGGAATTCTGGGAATTGAAGTTCACCAGTCATGAAGGGGCCATAGTTCCCCCATGCTGGCTCAGGAATTCTGGGAGTTGAAGTCTGCAAGTCATGAAGGGGCCATAGTTCCCCCATGCTGGCTGAGGAATTCTGGGAGTTGAAGTCCGCAAGTCATGAGGGGCCATAGTTTCCCCACGCTGGCTGAGGAATTCTAAGTCCACGAGTCATGAAGGGGCCATAGTTCCCCCATGCTGGCTGAGGAATTCTGGGAATTGAAGTCCGCAAGTCATGAAGGGGCCATAGTTCCCCCACGCTGGCTGAGGAATTCTGGGAGTTGAAATCCATGAGTCATAAAAGAACAAGGTTGCCTACCCCTGACCTGGACCCTTGGAGCCACATCCATAGTAAATCAAGAGTATGATCCTTGCAGAAGAACAGGACTGGACGCGACCTTGGAGGTCCTCTAGTCCACCCCCCTGCCCTATTTGGACTACAGATCTATTCATACCGTCAGTCCGAAACTAACCAGCTTAATTGCATCTTCCTTTGACCCACCATTGTGTCTGTATCTGTTGCAGTGGAGTGCAGCAACAATCTTTTCACCCAGAGGAGTGGGGTGATCCACAGCCCCGATTTCCCCAACTCCTATCCTAAAAGCTCCGACTGCGTGTACCGCATCGAGCTGGAGGAAGGATTTTTCATTGCACTCCAGTTTGATGAGAGTTTTGACATCGAAGATCACCCGGAGGTCACCTGCCCCTATGATTACATCAAGGTCAGCACTTTTAATCCATCTCACCCATAATTGCGGGAGAGGAGAAAGCGTTGTTGTGTTGTGGGGTCCTGGGTGCTCCCTGAGCTGCGTGGTTTCCTTGCAGACGTTTCCTGACCCCACTAGGCAACGTCATCAGCGCTAGAAGGGAGGAGGAGGAGGAGGAGGAGGAGGAGACTGTGGGGCCCTTGGTGGTTTCCTTGCAGACGTTTCATGACCCCACTAGGGAACGTCATCAGTGTTAGAAGGGAGGAGGAAGAGGAGGAAGAGGAGGAGGAGGAGGAGACTGTGGGGCCCTTGGTGGTTTCTTTGCAAACGTTTCATGACCCCACCAGGGAACATCATCAGTGCTGGAAGGGAGAGGAGTTATATTGTATATAAACAGAGACCAAATCCCCTCTCCCTTCTAGCACTGATAACGTTACCTAGTTGGGTCATGAAACGTCTGCAAGAAAATCACCCAGCTCAGAGAGCACCAAAATGTGAAAAATGGTCACGTGTCACTTTTTTTTAGTGCTGTTGTAACTTTGAACGATCACTGAACAAATGGTTGTAAGTCAAGGATATTGATAATTGTCCTCACTGTCAGGAAGTTTCTCCTTAGTTCCAGGTTGCTTCTCTCCTTGCTTAGTTTCCACCCGTTGCTTCTTGTCCGACCTTCAGGTGCTTTGGAGAATAGCTTGACTCCCTCTTCTTTGGTGCAGCCCCTGAGATACTGGAAGACTGCTATCATGTCCCCCCTCGTCCTTCTCTTCACTAGAACATAGTATATAGAATTATAGAGCTGGAAGGGACCTTGAAGGTCTTCTAGTCCAACCCCCTGCTCAAGCAGGAGACCTAGACCATCCCAGATAAATGGCTGTCCGGTCTCTTCTTAAAGACCTCCAGTGTTGGCGCACGCATAACTTCTGGTGGCAAGCAGTTCCACTGATTAATTGTGCTCCCTGTCAGGAAAGTCCTCCTTAGCTCTAAGTTGTTTCTCTCCTTGATGAGTTTCCATCCGTTGCTTCTTGTCCTGCCTTCAGGGGCTTTGGAGAATAGCTTGACTCCCTCTTCTTTGGGGCAGCCCCTGAGATACTGGAAGGCTGCTATCCTGTCCCCCCTCATCCTTCTCTTCATTAAACTAGACATCCCCAATTCCAGCAACCGTTCCTTGTATGTTTTAGCCTCCAGCCCCCCGATCCTATTTGTTGCTCTCCTCTGCACTCTGCACACTCCCTGGGGACCTCACCTGGCCTTGTTCCATAAACCTTGGCTTTATCGCTTGACAGATCAAAGCTGGATCAAAAGAACTTGGGCCCTTTTGCGGAGAAAAGTCTCCAGGACGGATTGAAACTCGGAGCCACCAAGTTCAAATCCTGTTCCACAGCGATAATTCCGGAGAGAACGGAGGGTGGAAATTAACCTACACGACGACAGGTAATATATAACCATGGAGTCTAAAGGTTAGAAGGTGCCCTTGAGGTCATCTAGCCCAACGTTTTCCACCTTCAGCAACTTTAAAGAGGAGTAGACCGACCCCCTGAATTCCCAACCCGGCCAAACAATTGCCAATAATCTTTATTTTATTTAACCTGCCCTTATCATTTTTATAAATAACTCAAGGTATTTTCCTCCCAATGGCAAGCCACTGAGGTAGGTTGGGCTGAAAGAGAATGACTAGAACTCACCGTCTCCTGGTGATTGGCCCAAAGTCATCCAGCCAGCTGTCACACCTAAGGCGGGACTAGAACTTCCCGTCTCCTAGTGATTGGCCCAAAGTCACCCAACCAGCTGTCATGCCTAAGGCGGGACTAGAACTCCCCGTCTCCTGGTGATTGGCCCACAGTCACCCAGCCAGCTTTTGTATCTAAGGTGAAACTAGAACTCACCGTCTCCTGGTGATTAGTCCAAAGTCACCCAGCCAGCTGTTGTATCTAAGGTGGAACTAGAACTCACCGTCTCCTGGTGATTAGTCCAAAGTCACCCAGCCAGCTTTTGTATCTAAGGTGGAACTAGAACTCACCGTCTCCTGGTGATTAGTCCAAAGTCACCCAGCCAGCTTGGGACTAGAACTCCCCGTCTCCTGGTGATTGGCCCACAGTCACCCAGCCAGCTTTTGTATCTAAGGTGAAACTAGAACTCACCGTCTCCTGGTGATTAGTCCAAAGTCACCCAGCCAGCTGTTGTATCTAAGGTGGAACTAGAACTCACCGTCTCCTGGTGATTGGCTAAAATGACCCAGCTGGCTTTCATGCCTAAAGTAGGACTAGAACTCACCATCTCCTGGTGATTGGTCCACAGTCACCCAGCCAGCTTTTGTATCTAAGGTGCATCTAGAACTCACCGTCTCCTGGTGATTGGTCCACAGTCACCCAGCCAGCTTTTGTATCTAAGGTGGAACTAGAACTCACCGTCTCCTGGTGATCGGTCCACAGTCACCCAGCCAGCTTTTGTATCTAAGGTGGAACTAGAACTCACTGTCTCCTGGTGATTAGTCCATAGTCACCCAGCCAGCTTTTGTATCTAAAGTGAAACTAGAACTCACCGTCTCCTGGTGATTGGCCAAAATGACCCAGCTGGCTTTCCTGCCTAAAGTAGGACTAGAACTCACCATCTCCTGGTGATTGGTCCAAAGTCACCCAGCTGGCTTTCCTGGCTAAAATGGGACTTAAACTTGTCTTCTGCTTTCCCACATGGTATCTTAACCACTAGACTAGGCCGAACTCTCTCTCTTGCGTATTAATACCTTATTTTGGATAATATCACTCTCTTCCTTTTTAACCAGCTTTCCCACCCAGTGTACACCCGTTTCTTTGTGGAGGAAAGTATATTGCAAAATTGAGAAAGCCGCAGCTTCCAGAATGAAAAATTCTGTAAATTCAGAGCAGGCCAGAGAAACACACACGTCAACAAACACAAGGCTGTGAAAATTGCATTTTTCAAAAATTAGCATCGTACACCAAGCTGGATTTGGGGATGCAAAAGGAACCTCTGAGAAACTGCATAACTCTGGAGTTGTTTAATCTAAGACTGTATCTTTTTCTTTTTTCCTTATCGGCTCCTCTTAAACACAGGGGATCCGTGTCCACTTCTGGATCCTCCCATCCATGGGAAACTGGAACCGTCGCAAGCCACCTACACGTTCAAGGACCAAGTCGTGATCAGTTGCAATCCAGGATACAACATCGTGAAGGTAAGTAGGACCCTGGCAGAGAAATCAAAAGAAACAGAGTTTACTCAAGTTTGGGCATCACAGGCCACTGCCTGCCATACCGTTGAGCCTCCTTCGGCAGGAGCAGTCTATCTCCATGCTGCAGCTAACCTTGCACAGTCTGAAAAGAGGCAGACTTTCCCCCTGGGTCTAAACCACACTTGACCAAATAATAAGGTGACCAACTTTTTTATAATGAAAAGGAGGACACAAATAAATTGAAGAAAATAATATCTTAAGTAAAAGAAACATTTTATTCATTGCAACAATAATACAGACAACTTGCTTGTGCAAAGTTTGCCAGCTGGGTGTTTTGGGGCACTCAGCAGCAATTGGCTTTCGAAAGCCAATAGCGGGAGTAGCACAGCTCATGCAAAAGTTGAAAAAAAAAACCATCAAAAAAAGGTGTCAGAACCCTGTTCTGAGCGTTCTGTGAGGGAAAAAAAAGCCCTGCAGATTAGTCTTCAAATATCGAAAAGGAAGACATGAAGGAGGACACTTTTTGAGGGAGGACAGAACTTACAAAAGGAGGACTGTCCTCCCTAAAGGAAGATGGTTGGTCACCTTACAAATAAGCTATTCAAGTCAATTCAATTCATATTCCCACAATGCATCTTGATTTATGGGTCGGCCAGCTGGTTTTGATAGTCCTGCCCTTGGTCCCCGTGTCACCGAGCAACGAAACAAATTTAAAAATAAAACAACAGTATTAGGAGAATAGAATAGAATAGAATAGAATAGAATAGAATAGAATAGAATAGAATAGAATAGAATAGAATAGAATAGAATAGAAAGAATAGAAAATAGAATAAATAGAAAATAGAATAAGAAATAGAAAATAGAATAAGAAATAGAAAATAGAATACAAATAGAATACGAAATAGAATAGAATAGAAAATAGAATAAGAAATAGAAAATAGAATACAAAATAGAATAGAATAGAATAGAAAATAAAATAGAAAATAGAATAAGAAATAGAAAATAGAATACGAAATAGAATAGAATAGAAAATAGAATAGAAAATAGAATAAGAAATAGAAAATAGAACACGAAATAAAATAGAATAGAATAGAAAATAGAATACGAAATAGAATAGAATAGAATAGAATAGAATAGAATAGAATAGAAAATAGTAGAAAATAGAATAAGAAATAGAAAATAGAATATGAAATAGAAAATAGAATATGAAATAGAATAGAATAGAAAATAGAATAAGAAATAGAAAATAGAATACGAAATAGAATAGAAAATAGAATAAGAAATAGAATAAGAAATAGAAAATAGAATAAGAAATAGAAAATAGAATAAGAAATAGAATAAGAAATAGAAAATAGAATACGAAATAGAATAGAATAGAATAGAATAGAATAGAATAGAATAGAATAGAATAGAATAGAATAGAATAACAGAATAGGAAGGGACCTTGGAGGTCTTCTAATCCAACTCCTGGTCAAGAGGAGACTTTATACCATTCCAGACAAATGGTTGTCCAATCTCTTAAAGCCTCCAGTGATGGAGCCCTCACACCTTCTGGTGGCAAGCTGTTCCACTGGTTAATTGTTCTCACACTCAGGAAGTTTCTCCTTAGTTCCAGTTGCTGCTCCCCTTGATGAGTTTCCATCCATTGCTTCTTGTCCTGCCTTCAGGCGCTTTGGGGAATAGCTTGACTCCCTCTAAATTTAAATAAACTTAAATCTATAGGTAGTTCTCTGTTTACGACCATTCACTTAGAGACTGTTCGAAGTTACGATTTCCATGGGAAAGGGGACTTACAGCCTGGATCTGAAGTTTTGACAGTCGTGCTGCTACTTGCAGTCATAATGTTTTATGACGGTTTTGCCCCCCCAAAATGGCAGTTCGGATGTTTGGCAAAACCGTCCCCAATAGCAAGCAATGGTTTTGCACTTATGACCGTCTCACTTGCTTAACGACTGCTGCAAAAAAAAAAAGGTATAAAATCCGGCCGGCCATGCACGGACTTGTTTTATGACATAGGATGTACAATCTTAATGGCAGGCTCCATCGCTGTCATAACTTGAGGACTACGTGCATGGTATGAATAAAATAGAATGTAAGTTAGCATCCTAACAGCCCGTTGAGCTTTGTAAACTGTCTAAACCCCAGGCCTGACCGTGATTTATTCTCAAATTTGCAAAACATCATGATTAAAATATCTTCTGGGTCTCAATTAATTATTGTCCAGAGCTACTGTGGCAAACGGCACCATGTAAAATTTAACCTCACTTTTCAAAATGAAAATCAATGAAACTTTAAGCTGCCTTTGTCGTCCGCGTGACAAAATGGACTTTGCCAAGGTTTTGTTTTTCACCAAACGCTCCTTGGAGGCTGGAAGGTGTGTTTTATTTATAATGTCTTTGACAATTAATCAAATCCAACCTTAAAATACGAACTGACATGAAAGGAAAAAGGGAAGGGACAGAACAAAACAAAGAAAAAAGGGACCAGAAAAGAATACATCAAAAAAGCATAACAGAAATCACATAACAATAACAAAGTTGGAAGGGACCTTGGAGGTCATCTAGTCTAACACCCCCCTGCTCAGGCAGGAAACCCTATACCATTTCGGACAAATGGCTGTCCAGTCTCTTCTTAAAACCTCTGACATTTTTCTTTACTGCACAGATAATAACAATGTAGCAGGGGGTTGGACTAGAAGACCTTTAAGTTCCCTTTCAATTCTATTATTGTATGTTCTTTCTAAGTTTGAATAAACAAGCCTAATTTTTAAATATCTTAAACTGCTAATATTCAACATCCTAAAAAAGCAATATCTACCATATAATTTTAATTTAGCACAGAATAAAGTGTCAGAGGCAAATCACCTTATATTTAAGAATAGATTTTGAAGCTTCTTCTTTGATAATTTGATGAAATTTCTAGCCACTGTTTGATTTCTTACAAGATAAGGAAAAAAAATAAATTTTTGACTTCGGGAGTTGAGGATTAGATTGGATTTGACCCAAAAAAATCTTTCATACCATCTGTTGAAACGGATCAAACCCCAGGGGTCTTCAAACTGCACGCTGGCTGAGGAATTCTGGGAGTTGAAGTCCGCAAGTCATGAAGGGGCCATAGTTTCCCCATGCTGGCTGAGGAATTCTGGGAGTTGAAGTTCACAAGTCATAAAAGGGCCAAGTTTGAAGACCCCTGCTTGTGAACTTCAACTCCCAGAATTCCTCAGCCAGGCACATAGTCTGAGGAATTCTGGGAGTTGAAGTCCACAAGTCATGAAGGGGGCGATAGTTCCCCCATACTGGCTGAGGAATTCTGGGAGTTGAAGTCCACAAGTCATAAATGCCTGGCTGAGGAATTCTGGCAGCTGAAGTCGGCAAGTCTTAAAGCTGACAAGGTTGCAGACCCCTGCCCTAATGGCTCCATTCATTTGTGGCTTAATCAGTCTGTGGCCAGTTAAACTTGGTTAGTTTTTAGTCTCTGTGTGTTTTGGAAAGTCGAGTTTTGGGTCAGTTCATTAGTTAGCTGAAAGTTCAATTTGTTGAATTCAGGGCAACACAAAAACCAAGAGAAAACATTGTTAACATTCATTAATCAAGTTAGCATTCATTAACCAAGGTCAGCAGTTCGCACCAGAAGAGCCAGCTGTTTCTGAACTACAAGAAACAATGCTTTATAAGAGGCCAGCCCCAGCACAGGGGGTCCTCGACTTACGACCACAACAGATCCCAAAATTTCCACTCCTAAGCAAGACAGTTGTGAAGCCTGCTTTGCCCCACTTTTACGACCTTTCTCATCGCAGTCGTTCAATGAATCCCCTGCAGTCATTAAGTGAGTAAGATGGTTGTTAAGTGAATCACTGCAGTGGTTAAGTACGGAACACGGTCATAAAGCGAATCTGGCTTCCCCATTGACTTTGTTGTTCAAAAGGTGGCAGAAGGGGATCGCGGGACACCGCAACCGTCGTAAATACATGCCACGGTCGTAAGTATGAAACACAGTCCCAAGTCCCTCTTTTTCAGTGCCGTTGTAACTTCAAACGGTCATTAAACATGAATTCGGTGAAATAAGTTGCCTGGCTGGTCAACCAGCCCTGAAAAATGGATGGTTTTATTCCTCTTTAAGGACGAGGTGGAGAGCGAGACATTCCAGATGGAGTGCATGAAGGACGGTGTGTGGAGCAGCCGGGTGCCGCTTTGCAAAAGTAAGAGGATGGTTTGGGGGGGGGGGTCCTCAACAACTGGGGGAGGGTCCGACGGGGCCTGAGGGCCACTTGACAAGCCCACCCAGGTGGTCTAGGACGATTGGTGCAAAAGGGCGTTGAGCAAATCTCCTTCAGCTGGGAATAATGATAATGATCATAGAGTTGGGAGGGACCTTGGAGGTCTTCTAGTCCAGCCCCCTGCTCAGTCAGGAAAGCCTATACCAAATAATAATAATATTAATAATAATAACAACAACAGCAGCAGCAGCAGAAGAGGTGGAAGGGACTTTGGAGGTCTGGCTGAGGAATTCTGGGAGTTGAAGTCCACGAGTCATGAAGGAGGCCACAGTTCCGCCATGTTGGCTGAGGAATTCTGGGAGTTGAAGTCCGCGAGTCATGAAGGGGCCACAGTTCCCCCAGGCTGGCTCAGGCATTCTGGGAGTTGAAGTCCACAAGTCATGAAGGGGCCATAGTTCCCCCATGCTGACTGAGGAATTCTGGGAGTTGAAATCCACGAGTAATGAAGGGGCCATAGTTCCCCCATGCTGACTGAGGAATTCTGGGAGTTGAAATCCACGAGTCATGAAGGGGCCATAGTTCCCCCATGCTGACTGAGGAATTCTGGGAGTTGAAATCCACGAGTCATGAAGGGGCCATAGTTCCCCATGCTGGCTCAGGAATTCTGGGAGTTGAAGTCCACAAGTCATGAAGGGGCCATAGTTCCCCCATGCTGACTGAGGAATTCTGGGAGTTGAAATCCACGACTCATGAAGGGGCCATAGTTCCTCCATGCTGGCTGAGGAATTCTGGGAGTTGAAGTCCGCAAGTCATGAAGGGGCCATAGTTCCGCCATATTGGCTGAGGAATTCTGGGAGTTGAAGTCCGCAAGTCATGAAGGGGCCACAGTTCCGCCATATTGGCTGAGGAATTCTGGGAGTTGAAGTCCGCAAGTCAGAAAAAGGCCAAGTTTGAAGGCCGCTGCTCCAAGCCAACACAGGTGCACCTGCAAAGTCCCACGAGAGATGCAGCAAGTAATGCGGAGATGGAAAATCTGAGATTTGGGGTGTTTTTCTTCTGGTAATTTTGGGCTGAATCCCTTGCAGCAACCTTCCAAGTTCTGCCTTCCTTTCACGCTGACACTTAACCCGGGAATCCTCCTGGCTGGGGCAGCTGGTGGCGGTTTGCATGATGCATGTTCTGACTGGCTCTCCTCTTTCTCTCCTGCTACCCTTCCTCCCTTCCTTCCTCCTTCTCTCCCTCCTTCCTCCCTCTCTGCCTCCTTCTCTCTCTCTCTCTCTCTCTCTCTCTCCTTCCCTCTCTTCTTTCTTTCTTTCCTCCCTTCCTCCCTCCTTCCCTCCTTCCCTTCCTCTTTCTTTTCTTTCTTCCCTTCTCTCTTTCCCTTCCTCCTTCCTCCCTCTCTCCCCCTTCCTTTATCCCAACCTTCTTTCCTCCCTTTCTTTCTCCTTCCCTCCCGCCTTTTCTTTATCCCTTCCTTTCTTCTTTCCTCCCCTCCCTCCCTTTATCCCATCCTTCCTTTCTTTCTTCCTCTCTCCTTCTCTCCCTCCCTCCCTTTATCTCATCCTTCCCTCCCTCCCTCCCTTCCTCATTCCCCCTTCTCTCCTTCTCTCCCTTTATCCCATCCTTCTTTCCTTCCCTCCCTCCCTCCCTTTATCCCATCCTTCCTTCCTTCCCTTTCTCTCTTCTTCCCTCCCTCCCTTTCTTTATCCTTCCCTTCCTTCCTCTCTCCTTCTCTCCCTCCCTCCCTTTATCCCATCCTTCCTTCCCTCCCTCCCTTCCTCCCTCCCCCTCCCTCTCTCCCTTTATCCCATCCTTCCTTCCTCCCTCCCTTTATCCCAACCTTCTTTCCTTCCTTTCTCTCTCCTTCCCTCCCTCCCTCCCTTTCTTTATCCCTTCCTTCCTTCCCTCCCTCCCTCCCTTTATCCCATCCTTCCTTCCTTGCATCTATCTTTCCCCTTTTGCCTTTCAAACAGTGGCCGAAACCCAGCCCACCGAGAACCGGATCTCGATAAACGAGGACTCGGATCCCGCAGCAGCCTAACCCAGATCCCAGCACAGGAGCCTATGAAGGAAGACGTGGTCCACGTCCCCCCAGCCTCCCTGTGGGGGGAAAACATATTATATTTGCAACAGGGGGGAGCGGGGTCATATGCCCCCTTCTCTCACGATTTCCATAGCAGCCCATATTCCCAGCTGCTGTATTGAGAAGAGGGCTACTTAAACCCCTCCCTCCCCACCTTCCAAGCTCATAACTCCAGGATTCATAAGAGAAAAATCAGCTTCATGGCCTGGACGTAGCATGCAACAAAATCCTTCTTCTCCTTGCGAGGAATTCCCTCCTCGGATGCTGGCCAGGGGTGCATTTCCTATTTTCTTCTCCGTCGCCTCCTTTGCTACACTCCCTCCTTCTAACGCTGGAATGAAAACGGGCTTTGCAAGAACGGGACTAACCGTCTCGGTGATGGCGATGGCTAAACCCCCCTTTTTTTGCCTCTCCCGACTCAGATCGTATTAATCTTTCTCTCCTTCTTGCCCTGCTGATGGGAGACGTCTACTGGGGGGGGGGCCTTTTCTGAATCACGACTTCAGGACACTGAGGAATCTAGAAGCCTGGGAAAAAACAACGGCCCTGCAGAGTGGGAAGCGGGGGGCCCGGATTCGCGCGGAAAAAATAGATTTCTGACTTTTTTTTTTAAATTTACTTATTTATTTCTCGGGCGGCTTCCAAACCTGCAAATCCTAGCATCCCATTCAGAGCATCGGGGAGGGATAAAAATTAACAAACAAACAAAAAAAAAAGGCAAAATGGAGGCTGCCGCCATCTGGATAGGGAGACGGGGCAGCATATGAATTGAATATAAATAAATAAATAACATTTTAAACATACGCAACACGCACACACACACACCTGCACAGAGGCCCCTAGGCAGCTGCGCACGCTGGGGGGAGATTCAAACTCTCCAAAACGGTGGGCATGGGGGTCAGGAGCCCACCCCCACCCCTCTCTCTCCACCCTTCCGGACATCTGTTCCAATTTGGTCAGTGTGGAGCTCAAAGGATGATTTGGGTGCATACGTGGCCTTGCTCCGTCTTGCTCAGGGTCTCCGTCAGGACCACCCCCCTCCCAAAAAAACACGCTGATGTAGATGCATCGAGTAAAATGCAGGAGTAAAATGAACAACATAGGGTCTGCGTCAGTATCTCTTGACTGGGGCAACTTGAAGAGATGTGGAGTTCAGCTCCCAGGAGAGAAAACTTAAAAAAATAAGGGAAGGGAAGGGAAGGAGAGGAAAGGAAAGGAGGGAAGGGAGAGGAAAGGAAAGGAAAGAGGAATGGAAGAGGTAAAGGAGAAGGGGAATGGAAGAGGAAGGAAAGGAAATGGAGAAGGAGAATGGAAGAGGAAAGGAAAGAGGAAGAAGGAAAGGGAGGGAGGGGAGAGGAAAGGAAAAAAGGGATGGGAAGGGGAAGGGAGGGGAGGGGAGAGGAAAGGAAAGGAAAGAAAAACAGAAGGAAGGGAAGGGAGAGGAAAGGAAAACAAGGAAAGGAAAGGAATGAGAAGGGAGGGAAGGGGAAGGAAGGAAGGGGAGGAGAGAGTAAAGGAAGGGAGAGCAGGGGGAAGAAAGGAAAGGTAGGAAGGAATTGGACGAGGAGGAGGGGGAAAAGGGAGGGAGGAGGAGGAGGTGAAAAAGGGAGTGAAGGAGGAAGGATCGAAGGAAGAAGAGGATGGGGAAAAAGAGATGGAAGGAGGAAGGAAAGAAAGAAGGGAGGGGGAGGAGGAAGGAAAGAAAACAAACCAGCTAACCAATCAGTTCTGCTGGCTGGGGAATTCTGGGAATTGGAAGTTCCACCCATCTTCAAGTCAACAAGCTTGAGAAATCCAGGGTTTAGTATGTGGTGTGAACACATCAGTAAAAAACAGAATAGAATAGAATAGAATAGAATAGAATAGAATAGAATAGAATAGGGAATATCTAGGGAATATCATCAGGGCTAGAAGGATTTGTGGAGAGGAGGAGGAGGAGGAGCAGGAAGGACTGAGTGTCCTTGATGCGCTCTGAGCTTGATTGTTTTCTTGCAGACATTTCATGGTCCAACTAGGTAACGTTATCAGTGCTAGAAGGTTGAATGCTAACCCCTTTCTCTTCTCCTCCTCTTTTCTCCTCCTCCCTCCTCCTCCCCCCTTCCTCCTCCTCCTCTTCCTCTCCTCCTCCTCTTCAAACCCCAATCCTTGTAGCACTGATGACGTTACCTAGTTTGGTTTATGAAACGTCTGCAAGAAAACAGCCAAGCTGAGAGAGCACCAAGGACCTCACAATCCTCCTCCTCCACCGCCGCCACCTCCTTCTCCTCCTCCTCCTCCTCCCACATCACTCTCTTCTAGCACTGATGATGTTACCTAGTTGGGTCATGAAATGTCTGCAAGAAAACCGCCAAGCTCAGAGAGCACCAAGAACCCCACGGTCCTTTTCCTCCCCTTTTCCCTCTCCATTCTGCAAACCCCACTCCCTTCCGTCACTGATGATGTTACATAGTTGGGCGACGAAATGTCTGCAAGATAACAACCCAGCTCAGAGAGCACCAGGGACTCTCCATTTCAATCCTGTGCTACTCATATTCTTTATTAGTAAGTGGTTTCAAAGGGCCATCTGGCTCGTGGGCTATGAGAAGCCCCAGTTGGATCAGAAAACTGTAGTAGCTTTCTCCTACTACACATGTGTGGGGTGCATCATAACCCATCTGTCTTCTTTGGCAGTGTGATTCATGCAAAACAGTGTGGAGGGGCCACCCGCTAATGTTTTGATTGTGGAGATCATCCCTGAACAATCTCATCCATCCAGAAATGGGAGCCGTGTCAGTTCTCCCG
Organism: Crotalus tigris; assembly: GCF_016545835.1. Taxonomy (NCBI): domain Eukaryota; kingdom Metazoa; phylum Chordata; class Lepidosauria; order Squamata; family Viperidae; genus Crotalus; species Crotalus tigris. Next base: position 62,109 of record NW_024098642.1, read on the forward strand.
GGAGGATCTCCTGCTACTCACTGTTGTAGATGGTTGGTGGGGGCTGCTGGGGGCCTGAGACACTTGGGTGTCGTGTTCATCCACAAACAGGTTCAGGAGATGTGTGGAAAAGCTGGAGAATGGAATAGAATAGGATAGAATAGAATAGAATAGAATAGAATAGGATAGAATAGAATAGAATAGAATAGAATAGAATAGAATAGAATATATGGAATGGAGTAGAGTAGAGTAGAATAGAATAGAATCTGGAAGGGATCTTGGAGGTCTTCTAGTCCAACCCCCTGCTCAAGCAGGAGAACCTGTATACCATTTCAGACAAGTGACTGTCCAACCTCTTCTTAAAAACCTCCAGTGATGGAGCGCCCACGATTTCTGGTGGCAAGTTGTTCCACTAGTTAATTGTCCTCACTGTCAGGAAGTTGATAAGGTAGTCGACTTATAACCATTTGTTAGTAATAATAAGTAGTAATAATAATAATAATAAAGTTGGAAGGGACCTTGGAGGTCATCTAGTCCAACCCCCTGCTCAGGCAGGAAACCCTATACCATTTCGGACAAATGGCTGTCCAGTCTCTTCTTAAAAACTTCCAGTGTTGGAGCATTCACCGCTTCTGGAGGCAGGTTGTTCCACTGGTTAATTGTTCTAACTGTCAGGAAGTTTCTCCTTAGTTCTAGGTTGCTTCTCTCCTTGATGAGTTTCCATCCGTTGCTTCTTGTCCTGCCTTCAGGCGCTTTGGAGAATAGCTTGACTCCCTCTTCTTTGGGGCAGCCCCTGAGAGATTGGAAGGCTGCTATCATGTCCCCCCTCGTCCTTCTCTTCATTAAACTGGACATCCCCAATTCCAGCCACCGTTCCTTATATAGTGACTGAAGTTACTACAGCCCGGAAAAAAAGGTGACTTCTGACCGTTTTTCACACCTGCAACCGTTGCAGCATCCCCAGGGTCACGTGATCAAAATTCACACGCCTGGCAACGGGCTCCTATTTATGATGGTCGCAGCATCCCTGGGGGGGGGTCACGTGACCCCCTTTTGCGACCTTCTAACAAGCAAAGTCCGTAGGGGGGAAGCCGGATTCACTTAACAACTGTGTGACTAAGTTAACAACTGCAGTGATTTTTTTTCACCAACCGTGGGAAGAAAGGTTGTAAAACGGAGCCAAATTAACCTAGCGACAGAAAGTTTTGGGCTCAGTTGTGGGCGTAAGTCGAGGACTCCCTGTATGCTAATTGCTGGCAGGGGAATTCTGGGAGTTGAAGTCCAGGCGCGTTAAATTTGCCAAGACGGAGAAACGTAGCTTAACGCAGGGCTTTTCAACCAGGGGTACGGGTACCACCTGTGGTCCATTGGCACCTGGCAGGTGGTACGCGACCATTCTAGAAAAGTGGTAGCAGGGGAGGGGAATGAGCTGAACCGGTGGAAGCACCGCACAAGCCTGAGCGAGAGACGGCTGGAGCTGCAGGGCTGTCAGGGCTCAGCGGAAGCGCCAGGATCAGTGCCGCTTTCCAGCTGATCGGCGCTTCTTCGGGGCTGTCAGGGCTCAGTGGAAGCGCCAGGATCAGCGCCAGGCTCCAGCTGGAGCTCAGCACTGATCCTGGTGCTTCTGCTGAGCCCAGAAGAAGCGCCGATCAGCTGAAATGTTGCAGCCTCTCCAGGGTCTTGTGATTTACATTCAGATGCTTGGCAACTGATTAGTACTTACGACGGTCACAGTGTCCCAGGGTCATGGGAAGGGACCAAAACCTGCTGCAACCACCCAGCAGATGGGGGAGAATAAAAACCAAACACCCTTCAACCCACCCCCTCTGCCAATCCTCGACAGAAATGCTCACAACAATGAAAACCTCGGACAGGAGGAAGAGCGCGGCCGGGCAGGCAGGCAGGTGTGTTGCTCGGCTGTGGCTTGGGGGGCACTTTTTTCAGTGCCGTTGTAACTTTGAACAGTCACTAAGCGAACTGTTGTAAGTCGAGGACTACCTGTACTTTATCACTTTTTCCCTTTTTTTTTTTTTTTTGGTCATCAAGTTTTTGACATCTTGCTAGGCGACTGGTGGTCCTCGGATGTTGGCATATCCTAAAAGTGGGACAAGGGGTGAAAAGGTTGAAAAGCCCTGGCTTATTCTATATCCTATTGCTTATTCTATTCTATGATTTGCTGAGTTTAGAATTCAAGCTATTGTGTTAACCCAGTAACTGGATACTGGAGGAGTGGAGGAGATTTCAGCTTTGCTGTGGGGAACACGTGTGTGTCTATACATGTTTGTGTGTGTGTGTGTGTGTGTGTGTGTTTATAGATTTACACCATTTGATTTTGTTGTATTTCCGTTCACATACACCCCATTGCCGTGTTGAAATTTAGTCTGCCAAAATCTCACAAGAATCCACATTAATTCGACCCTTTTTTTTTTCCCCCAAAGCAGCCTGGCAAAGCTTGTGAGAGCATGCCAAAAATAACAATAATTAAAAAATAAAGAACATTGACCAACTTCGTTAACATCCAACTGGGATCTTCCAGGCCAGGAAATGAGTGGAGACCTTTGAACTGACAAATTCATGCCTTATCTTTTCTTTCCTGTTAACAAACTGTCTTGCTCGTCTTTTAAACATAAACCCCTGAGAACAACAAACAATGATTAGGCAGTGCCAGGAAAAGCTGGACAGGGGATCCTGAATTTCAAGGAAATCCTTTGAGAAGGATGGAGATGACCACCCAGGTCGCCTTGAGAAATTGGAAAGAGACTTTGAAGGAGAGAGAACAATAAGAGAGAGAGAGAGAGAGAGAGAGAGAGAGAGGAGGGAATGAGAGAGAATGAGAAAGACAGAAGGATAGTGAAAGAGAGAAGGAGAGGAAGAGGGAAGGAGAGAATAAAAGAATGAGAGAGAAAAACAGAATGAGAGAGGAGAGAGGGAAGGAGAGAATGAGAAAGTCAGAGAAGGAGAGAGAGTGAGAGAAAGAATGAGAAAAAGACAGAGAGAATGAGAAAGACAGAAGGATAGTGAAAGAGAGAAGGAGAGAAAGAGGGAAGGAGAGAATAAAATAATGAGAGAAAGACAGAATGAGAAAGGAGAGAGAATGAGAAAGACAGAGAGTAAGAGAAAGAGAAAGACAGAATGAGAAAGACAAAGGAGAGAAAGTGAAAGAGAAGGAGAGAGAATAAAAAAGAATGAGAGAGAAAGACAGAATGAGAGAGAGGAGAGAGGGAAGGAGAGAGAATGAAAGACAGAAGGAGAGAGAGTGAGAAGGAGAGAAAGTGAAAGAGAAGGAAAGAAATAGAGGGAAGGAGAGGGAATAAAAGACAGAATGGGAGAGAAAGAGAATGAGAGAGAGGATAGGAGAGAATGAAAGAGAAAGACAGAGGAAAGAAAGAGGGAAGGAGAGAATGAGAGAAAGACAGAGAAAGACAGAAGAGAGAAGGAAGAAGAAAGAAAGAGGGAACGAGAGGAGAGAGAGAATAGAGAGAGAGGGAAGGAGAAAGAGAAAGAGAGAGAGAATGAGAGAGGGAGGGAGGGAGGGAGAGAAAGAGAGGTGGTGATTATGGGAAGAGAGGAAAAATACACATAAATTGCCACACAAGTCGTTCACCTTTGGACTGGACTTCCCGCCCAGGGCTTGGACAAGCGGCCGTGGAGAAAACATTGCCTGGAAGTGGTGACAGATAATTCTCGACTTACAACAGTTCATTTAGGGACCGTTCCAAGTTACAACGGCACTGAAAAAAGCGACTTATGACCGTTTTCCACACATACGATCATTGCAGCCTTCACCGTGGACACGTGATCAAAATTCAGACGCTTGGCAACTGACTCCTATTTGTGACGGTCGCACAAGCGTCCCCCGGGGGGTCACGCGATCCCCTTTCGCGACCGTCTGATGAGCCGAGTCCATGGGGGAAGCCGCCTTCCCTTAACACCCCTGTTTCTCACTTAACCACTGCAGGGATTCACTTAACAACCGCAGGGGAAAAGGTCGTAAAACGGGGCGAATCTCACTTAAACACTGTCTCACTTAGCAACAGAAATTTTGGTCTTGGTTCTAGTCCTAAAGTGGAGGACCTTCTGCATTCCTTTAGGCCGCATAATTTATTAATTCTGAATTTTAATCGATGGGCACCAAAGTCTGCTTGACTCTGGGAGACATACAAAACTAGAGGAAAGATCAAAACATGACAATAAAAAGCAGTGTTGTATAAGTCATGCTTAATTTTTACAAATTCTTGGGAGGGGCTCCATTGCGGTCATAACATGAGGACTACATTTGACCTCGAAAAAAACTGTCCGTTTCTTTCAGCGAGTTCTCTGCAGCAACTGTAAAAAGATCCATCTACAGGCAGTCCTCGACTTAATGACCACAAACGATCCCCAAATTTCGAGACATTTGGACATGAGTTTTGCCCCATTTTACAACATTTCTTCCCCACCGTTGTTAAATGAATCGCTGCAGTTTTATGTTAGTAACCTGGCCAAGCACTGACTTTGCTTGGCAGAGGGTCGCCCAAGGGGAGGATCACGTGACCCAACCAGGATGTTGCGACCGTCATAAATATGAGTCTGTTGCCAAGCATGTGGATTTGGATCACGTGACCACAGAGAATGCTGCAATGGTGGGATTCAGCCGGTTCGCACCCGTTCGGCAGAACCGGTAGCTAAATTTTGCTGAGTTCGGAGAACCGGCTGAATGCACACCGCTTCCGGAAGTCCGTTCTAGGCCTCGGAGGCCAGAAGGAGGCTTCCCACACCTAGAATGGCCCACTGGAAGTGCGTGGATGCCACTTCCGGAAGTCCGATCTAGGCCTTGGAGGCCAAGAGGAGGCCTCCCAGGCCTAGAACGGCTCACTGGAAGTGCATGGATGTCACTTCCGGAAGTCCGTTCTAGGCCTCAGAGGCCTGGAGGAGGCCTCCCAGGCATAGAATGGCCCCCTGGAAGTGCGTGGATGCCACTTCCAGAAGTCCGATCTAGGCCTCGGAGGCCTGGAGGAGGGCTCCCAGGCCTAGAAAGGCCCACCGGAAGTGTGTGGATGCCACTTTCAGATGTCTATTCTAGGCCTCAGAGGCCTGGAGGACGCCTCCCAGGCCTAGAATGGCCCACCAGAAGTGCGTGAATGGCACTTCCGGAAGTCCGTTCTAGGCCTCGGAGGCCAGAAGGAGGCTTCCCACACCTAGAATGGCCCGCTGGAAGTGCGTGGATGCCACTTCCGGAAGTCCGATCTAGGCCTTGGAGGCCAAGAGGAGGCCTCCCAGGCCTAGAACGGCTCACTGGAAGTGCATGGATGCCACTTCCGGAAGTCTGTTCTAGGCCTCGGAGGCCAGGAGGACGTCTCCCAGACCTAGAATGGCCCACCGGAAGTGCGTGGATGCCACTTCTGGAAGTCTGATCTAAGCCTCGGAGGCCTGGAGAAGGCCTCCCAGGCCTAGAATGGGCCACCGGAAGGGCATGGATGCCACTTTCAGAAGTCCGTTCTAGGCCTCAGAGGCCCAGGCCTGCATCCAATAAGGGAACCAGTTGTACGGTTGTATTTGAATCCCACCACTGGTCGTAAGTGGGAAAAACGGTCATAAGTCACTTTTTTCAGGGCTGTTGTCACTTGGGACGGTCACTAAATCAGCTGTTGTAACTTGAGGACCAGCTTTATTGAATTACAGGCCCCAAATGATCTTTGCATCTGCTCTCTCAGCACATAGACAGATCGATATGAGACCTTTAATTTATTCACTGAATTCATCTATTTTCATGCCTTCTCACTGCATGCTAAAACAGCCTAATAATACCTTGTTCGTCATTTGCCAGAATTCCTATGATTCATTGTTTGAAGGAGACAAATCATGGCTACCAAACAGCAAGGAAAAAAAAGGTTAATAAAATCTCAGGGGCATTTTGCAGGATGGTCTGAAGCTTTGCTTCAAAGAGAGAAACAACCTGGAATTAAGGAGAAACTTCCTGACAGTGAGAACGATTAACCAGTGGAACAGCTTGCCACCAGAAGTGGTGGGTGCTCTAACACTGGAGGTTTTTAAGAAGAAACTGGACAGACATTTGTCTGAGATGGTATAGGTTCTCCTGTTTGAGCAGGGGGTTGGGCTAGATGACCTTCAAGGTCCTTTCCAGCTTCTATTCTATTCTATTCCTATATTCCATTTCATTCTATTTCTATATTCTATTCTATTCTATTCTATTCTATTCTATTCTATTCCTATATTCCATTTCATTCTATTTCTATATTCTATTCTATTCTATTCTATTCTATTCTATTCCTATATTCCATTTCATTCTATTTCTATATTCTATTCTATTCTATTCCTATATTCTATTCTATTCCTTTCTATTCTATTCTATTCTATTCTATTCCTATATTCCATTTCATTCTATTTCTATATTCTATTCTATCCTATTCTATTCTATTCCTGTTCTGTTCTATTCTATAATATTCCTTATTCTATTCTATTCTATTCTATTCCTATATTCTATTCTATTCCCTTTTCTATTCTATTCTATTCTATTCTATTCTATTCTATTCTATTCTATTCTTATATTCCATTTCATTCTATTCTATTCTATTCTATTCTATTCTATTCTATTCTATTCTATTCTATTCCTGTTCTGTTCCGTTCTATTCTATTCCTTTTTCTATTCTATTCTATTCTATTCTATTCTATTCTATTCCTATATTCCATTTCATTCTATTTTTATATTCTATTCTATTCTATTCCTATATTCCATTTCATTCTATTTCTATATTCTATTCTATTCTATTCCTATATTCTATTCTATTCCTTTCTATTCTATTCTATTCTATTCTATTCTATTCTATTCCTATATTCCATTTCATTCTATTTCTATATTCTATTCTATCCTATTCTATTCTATTCCTGTTCTGTTCTATTCTATAATATTCCTTATTCTATTCTATTCTATTCTATTCTATTCTATTCTATTCTATTCTATTCCTGTTCTGTTCTATTCTATTCTATTCTATTCCCTTTTCTATTCTATTCTATTCTATTCTATTCTATTCTATTCTATTCTATTCTATTCCTATATTCCATTTCATTCTATTCTATTCTATTCTATTCTATTCTATTCCTGTTCTAGTTCCGTTCTATTCTATTCCTTTTTCTATTCTATTCTATTCTATTCTATTCTATTCTATTCTATTCTATTCTATTCTGTATTTGCTATTCTGTTCTTTTCTATTCTGTTCTAAGATGTTCTACAAGCCAAGATGGATCCCAAAGAAAAGGGTGAGATGAGGGTGATAAAGGAGCTGTTTTCAGAAGTAACCCTCTTCCCTCTGTTTCCCTTTCCAGTTGCAGACTGCAAAGTCCCCCGGGAAATCTCGCACGGCTTCGTCGCCTTCTCCACCCCACAGAACCTGACCACGTACCAGTCGGAGATCCGGTATTTCTGCCAAGAGCCATTCTACCAAATGGTGCCCAATGTCACAGGTACGCCTCTACCTGGGGGCCTCTGGAGAACACCTTGCTCGTATGTCCCCAACCCTCTTTATCATGCGGATGCATTCAGACAACCCATCCGATTTTGTCTAGCGCTAGCCTATACCCTGCGAGGTCTTTCATGGCTTGGCCTGTTGAGTTAGCCCAGCCCTTTGGGTTGGCTTCTGGTTGTAGTTGTTATACAAACCCCCCAAAACAGGATTAGGTGAAGATCCAGGTTAAGGGTGTTTTGTGAATGCAAGCGCGGTCACAGAACAGGGCCAAGATATAGAGGGCCGGACCGAGGAAGAATGTCTGATCCAAGATGGTCCATCCTCGGTGTCGGGAAAACAATTTGGGGTTCCAGCTGGAGCCGGGGTTGCGCTAGAACAGTGGTTCTCAACCTGTGGGTCGGGACCCCATATGGGGTCGAACGACCATATCACGGGGGTCGCCAAACAAAGCTGTCCACCATTTTTTCCCCCTTTTCTTTGGCCACGTCCCTGGCACCTGGTGATGTATAAGTGGTTGGGGGTCACCACAACATGGGGAACTGTATTATGGGGTCGCGGCATTAGAAAGGTTGAGAACCACTGCGCTAGAATGAATAAAAATGAGATCCAGACCGCTGCGAGGAAAAAAGAAATATTTATTCCTAAAAGCAAAACCGTTGCCTTTAGAGGCAGCTACAGAGAAATGGGGTATAGCAGTAGTGTTTTATAAAGGGAGCTAGTCCAGGGCGTGGAAGTGTCTGCGTGCTGATTCTAGGATGACGAGGGGCATGTGTATGTGCACGTATATGTGTAGGTGTGTTGATTCTTGTGAACATGCAGTTCCTCTGGGAGACCTAATTTAATTAACTCCGCTTGTGTTTGTAGACCTTCTCCTTTGATATGTGGATTAGGTCCAAGTCACTTATGGGGGGGAGGGTTGAAGCAATTTGCTCATTTTAGTTGATTAACTTAGTTTCGGCTTGATGGCCAATTATCTAGCGGAGACACTGATTCTCAGTCCCTTGTGGATCCCATTAATATTTTAAAGCAGTGGTTCTCAACCTGTGGGTTGGGACCCCATTTGGGGTCGAACGACCATTTCACGGGGGTCGCCAAACAAGGCTGTCCGCCATTTTTTCCCCCTTTTCTTTGGCCATGCCCCTGGCACCCGATGATGTATAAGTGGTTGAGGGTCACCACAACATGGGGAACTGTATTATGGGGTCGCGGCATTAGAAAGGTTGAGAACCACTGTTTTAAAGGAAGGTGGAAACGGTCTAAAGAATAAAATATATTGGGATATATATTTTATCTACGCAATTCTGTAAGGAGAGGTGTCGGCCTTGGACGTCACCCCCATAACCAGTTTTCCATGTTTTGCTTTTCGGCAGGGATCTTCACCTGCGACGCGAAAGGCGTTTGGAGAAGCAGTGAGCTGGGGAGCCGTTTGCCTTCCTGCCAGCCAGGTACCCCAATTGCTCTCAGCACATACACACACACACGCACACACGCACGCACGCACACAGAGCACTGCCTCCTTTCTTTCAGGCCAAAATTGTGACCGTCTCCTGCAAAGCTTCCTGCATCCGCAACCATCAGCGAGGTCAAAATAGACATCTTGAGGGTGGTGCCATCGGTTTTCAGACGAGACAAGCCAGCTATTAACTGGGTTTTCTTCCCGGAGAGGACAAGGCAGAGCTGAGGGGGTGGCAAGCTGGCTACTAACTGGGTTTTCTTGCTGGGGAGACCGAAAGCGTGGCGTTGTCAGACGGAAGCTGCAAAACTAAACTTTGACACGACCTGTTTTAGCTGCTGCCTTCACACGACGTGTTCAGTTGGGACGCATGGTTCCGTTCATCGCACTGGAGCTTGTAGTAGAGACTTAGCATTGCCCACTGAAATTGCTGCAACCTGTTGTAGGCTTTGGACTTTGCTTTCGCAGGACCAAATTCACAGGGTTTGCCCTGGTTTGAAGCACCAAGGAGTTCTCCAACATGTGCAAAGTGGGTGTGCAAAGGGAAGCGACGTGTTGGTGTTCGATTTATCCTGGCTGCGGCCTTCATTAGTACAGCTGTGCGTTTGTGTTATTTTTTCCATCACAATTCAGCCTGGATGGTGTCACCCCGTTTTTGTGCCACGGAAGAACTGACCTGCTGGCGAATCCAGCAACTGCAGAATCACAGATTTGGAAGGGACCTTTGAGATCTTCTAGTCCAACCCCTTGCTCATGCAGGAGATCCCCCCCCTAGACCATTTCAATCAATCAATCAGAATAAGAGCTGAAAGGGACCTTGGAGATCTTCTAGTCCAACCCCCTGCTCAAGCAGGAGACTTGATGCCATTCTGGATAAACGGTGGTCCAATTTCTTCTTTAAAACCTCCAGTGTTGGAGCACTTGCCACAACTTCTGGTGGCAAGCTGTTCCACTGGTTAATTGTCCCCAATCTTGGGAAGTTTCTCCTGAATTCCAGGTTGTTTTCTCTCCTTGATTAGTTTCCATCCGTGGTTTCTTGTCCTGCCTTCAGGTGCTTTGGAGAAGAGGTGGACCCCCCCCCTTCTTTATGGCAGCCCTTCAAATACTGGAACGCTGCTATCATGTCACCCCTGGTCCTTCTTTTCATTAAAATAGACTGACCCAATTCCTGCCACTGTTCTTCATATTTTAACCTTGGTAATCCTGGGGAGCCGAACCGAAAGTGGTGGGCAAGCGACACCTCTACAGCTTTACTTGTTCTGTTGTGTTGCCAGTGATCCTCAGTCAGCTCCAAAGAGCGAGCAGGGTGTTGTCCTAGCTAGACAGACCGATGTTGCTGTTTCCCCACCGTAGGCATGTGCAGCCATGCGCCCTCACATCCCACCAAGGTATTTGAGATCCGCAAATAAGCAATGATGGATCCTGCCACGTGCAAGGTCTCCATCATTGCTGGTAGATCATGCCATGGGCAAAAATCTTTGGATGAAATGGAAATTTGTAGATTTCACTCTTAAGATCCATGCCAGTGAACAGACCCCACAAGGATTTATTGATATAGGGCAGGGATCTGTCTGTCTGTCTGTCTGTCTGTCTGTCTGTCTGTCTCTCTCTCTATCATCTATATTTATCATCTTTCTATCATCTATATCTATATCTATCTGTCATCTATCTATCATCTACCTATCTCTATATCTATCTATCATCTACCTATCTCTATATCTATCTATCATCTATCTGTCTATCATCTATTTCCATCTATCTATTTATCTCTATATCTATCTCTGTCTATTTGTCTATATCTATCTATGTATATCATCTATCTATCTCTATTTATTATCTGTCTATCGTCTATCTCTATATGTATCCATCCATGTATCTATCTATCTCTATCTATTTATCATTGATCTATCTCTATATCTGTCATCTATCTATCTGTCTATCTATATTTATCATCTATCTATATTTATCATCTATTTATCTATATCTATATCTATCTATCATCTATCTATTTATCATCTATCATCTTTCTATCTCTATTTAACATCTATCATATCTATCATCTATCTTATATTATCTATCTATCTATCTATCACCTTTCATCTATATCTATCTATCACAGTGGTTCTCAACCTGTGGGTCGGGACCCATTTGGGGTCGAACAAACAATGCAGTCCGCCATTTTTCCCCCCTTTTCCTTAGCTGTGCTACTCCCTTTTATTCCATTGGCTTTTGAAAGCCAATAGAATAGACCCTCTTGAATAGAGTCTACTTCTATTGGCTTTCAAAAGCCAATAGGAATTGTCGAGGCTGTGTCTGCCCTGCTGAGCCCGCCAAAAGTCCCATTCTGCAAACGGTGCTGCACCAGTTGAGTAGTCCTTGACTTACAACCGGTTGAGTAGTCCTCGACTTACGACCGGTTGGGGGTCGCGGCATTAAAAAGGTTGAGAACCACTGATCTATCATCTATCTATCTCTATATCCATGTATCTATCTATCTATCTATCTATCTATCTATCTATCTATCTATCTATCCATCTATCTATCTATCTATATTTTATAAATAAAGGGTGCACTTCAAAAGTAGAAGCAGACATTTTCCCATGGATGATCAAAAACCTCCAGATGGCATCTATGATGGTATGATCAAATCTGGATGCTTTTAACCCCCTCCCCCTTGTGGACATCTCCAAGGAGAAATGAAGATCACAACTGATGTGCGTGAAAATTTAAAAAAAAAAAAAAAACTTGGCATGGATTTTAAGAGAGTGTTAATCAGAACAAACCAAACAATTGCAGAGGATTTTATCCCGGGGGGAAAATAATCGCATGTTTGAAAAATAATTTATTCCACAGCTTCTTTTTTTTTGTAATCCTAAACTTCCTTCCCTTTGCTATTTAAATGCGCTTGGTTGATGTGGACAAATCTGTCATGTAATTGAGGTTTAAAAGCGGGGCGAGATATCAAAAGAAAATGAAATGCAAGCTTTCTTAATTTTACATCGTTCCCGCCAATTTTGCGTTTCCGTGGCTGGCTATTGTCAATCCAGGGGCCTCCCCCAATGAAATTAAAAGCAGAGCAGTTTCCAAAGAATTACTGTCCAATACAGGAAGTCCTCGCCTTACAACTATTTGTTTAGTGACCGTTCCAAGTTACAACGGCACTCCAAAAAAAGGGACTTAGGACCGTGTTTCACACTTACGACCGTTGCAGCATCCCCACGGTCATGCGATCAAAATTTGGATCTTTGGCAACTGGCATGTACTTGTGACAGTTGCAGCGTTCTGGGTCCCAAGAAGCAAAATCAATGGGGGGGGATCCAGATTCGTTTAATGACTGCACGATTCGGTGAATCGCTGTGGTGAGTCACTTAATAATTGTGGTCCAAAAAAATGGGGCAAAACCCGCTTAGCAACCGCCTCGCTTAGCCCCACAAATTCTGGGACTCACTCGTGGTCGTAAGTTGAGGATTACCTGTACTGACGTTGTAGGATATCGGACTGCGGAGGATAGATGGGCAAAATTGGCATAATCTACCACCACAACTGACAACCTTTTTCTGAATTGTTTCGGAAGTGTCCCAGGCTAATTGTGTGTCGTGTCGTTTCCTTCCTTAGTGTGTGGACAGCCCAGCCGCCCTCTGCCTAGCCTGGTCAAGCGGATAATCGGCGGGAGAAACGCAGAACCTGGATTTTTTCCCTGGCAAGCCCTGATCGTGGTGGAGGACACCTCCCGGATACCCAACAACCGGTGGTTCGGCAGCGGAGCCCTCCTCTCCGAATCCTGGGTCTTGACCGCTGCCCACGTCCTCTGCTCCCAGCGACGGGACAACACCGTGACAGCGGTCTCCAAAGAACACGTCAATGTCTACCTGGGCCTTCACGACGTCCGGAATAAAATTGACGCGGTCAACCGGACGGTGGAGGAGATCATCGTCCACGAGTCTTTCAACATCCAGAATTACAACCACGACATCGCTTTGGTCAAGCTGAAGGAGAAGGTGACCATGGGACCTTACATTATGCCGGTGTGTCTACCCCAGGAGCAACATGAATTGGGAGGACCGCAACCCAACACGTTGGGCTTGGTGGCCGGTTGGGGTATCTCCAATCCGAACATCACCGTGGATGAAGTGATCAGTTCCGAGATGCAGACCTTGTCCGATATTCTTCAGTACGTGAAACTTCCTGTGGTCCTTCACGCCGAATGCAAGACAAGTTATGAGTCCAGATCTGGCAACTACAGCGTGACGGAGAATATGTTCTGCGCCGGTTATTACGAAGGAGGGAAGGACACCTGCTTAGGAGACAGCGGTGCTGCGTTTGTCATCCGAGACTTGGACAACCGGAGGTGGGTGGCCCAAGGTTTGGTCTCCTGGGGTGGACCAGAAGAATGTGGCAGTGAGCAAGTCTACGGGGTTTACACCAAGGTGTCCAATTATGTGGACTGGCTGCAGGAGAAAACAGGGTGGACATTCCTGGATTCCAGTCTGGAGAAGAGATGAACTAGAAGACGAAGCTGAGATCCAATCCCAAGGACTGAATTTGTGTTTGAAGAACGTCAACCAAGCTCAGCCACGTTCCGAGTTCTTTGAGGGCATTATGGATGGGGGAAAGAAAGATCTGGAGATGTTTTCTCCTCCTGCTACTTTGGTTGAAGGAGCTTTGCGTCGAATTCCAGACACTCCACCTGCGACATTGCGTTCCTGAGAAGAAGCAACGTTCCCACTTTACTACCAGGCAAACTCCAGAACGTATAGTTGGCACTGATTGAATGAAATCCACGGAATCGTTTACCATTTTCTTCCCAGCTTTTTGGGGTGGGCAGCGGGGCAGTTTAAGGTTGCGCTGAATGTTGTCATTTTTGTAAAAAGAAGGACGATTTAAGATTGTGTTGGGCTCACTAAGACAACGTTTTTCGATTTTGAAGATGCGTGGACTTCAATTCCCAGAATTCTCCACGCTGGCTGGACAATTCAGAGAGTTGGTCCAATTTCAAAATTCGGGAGGCTGAGAAAGACTTTTGGTGGGACGTTTGCTCTCTCTAGTGGCCATTTCTGGAATAGGAATCTGGTCCTTTGAAAGTTGAAAGACATTTGAGCCTCTGTCAATCATTTGTACCCCCAAATCTAAATTTTTCCAGGTGAAGGAGAGCCTCCCTGGAGAAATGCAGGAATCCCAAATTCAGCGAGACACTCCAAACATTTGAGTGCTTTTATCATTGTTGTTGCGTTCAGCCTCTTGCTTATCCAAATCAGTCTTTTGAGTCCAAATTATTATTTTTTCTTTAGCTAAGCATCATTTCTCATTCTTCCCTACCGCATCCCCCCCCCAAAAAGAAAGAATTGTAGAAAATATTGGGGCAGACAGAAATATTTCTTCCAATGGAGAAATTCTATTTCTCTTTTCTTCCAAAGAGCGATAACTTTGCTCAGCCATTTAAAGAAGATTCCGTTGCCGTACAAGAAAGAGAGAGCAATATGCAAGTAATCCTCAACTTATGGAAATTCGTTTAGCGACCATTCAGAGTTACGACAGCACTGGGGAAAAAAGTGACTTAGGACTGTTTTTTCACACTTACGACCGTTGTGGCATCCTCCCAGGGTCCCGTGATCAAAATTCGGATGCTTGGCAACTGACTGCTATTTATGACGGTTGCAGCATTCCCAGGTCACGGGATCCCATTTGGCGACTTGCTGATAAGCAAACTCAATGAGGGAAGAGCCAAATTCACTTAACAACCGTGTTATTCACTTAACAACTGCTGTGATCCACTTAACAGCTGTGGCAAGAAAGATTATAAACGGGGAAACAATTCACTTCATAACTAATAATGACAATAATAAAGTTGGAAGGGACCTTGGAGGTCATCTAGTCCAACGCCCTGCTCAGGCAGGAAACCCTATACCATTTCAGACAAATGGCTGTCCAGTCTCTTCTTAGAAACTTCCAGTGTTGGAGCATTCACAACTTCTGGTGGCAAGCTGTTCCACTGGTTAATTGTTCCCACTGTCAAGGAAATTTCTCCTTAGTTCTAGGTTGCTTCTCTCCTTGATGAGTTTCCATCTGTTGCTTCTTGTCCTGCCTTCAGGCGCTTTGGAGGATAGCTTGACTCCCTCTTCTTTGGGGCAGCCCCTGAGAGATTGGAAGGCTGCTATCATGTCCCCCCTCGTCCTTCTCTTCGTTAAACTAGACATTCCCAATTCCAGCAGCCGTTCCTTGTATGTTTTAGCTTCCAGTCCCCTAATCATCTTTGTTGCTCTTCTCTGTACTCTTTCCAGAGTCTCAACATCTTTTTTACATCGTGGTGACCAAAACTGGATGCTGTATTCCAAGTGTGGCCTTATCAAGGCCTTGTAAAGTGGTATTTAACACTTCACGTGATCCTGATTCACTCCCTCTGTTAATGCAACCTAGCACTGTGTTGGCCTTTTTGGCAGCTGCAGCCCATGGCTGGCTCACTGTTTCACTTAGCAACGGAAATATTCAGTTCCATTGTGGTCATAAATTGAGGACTACCTGAATTTCTTCTTTAGGTTTGTAGTACTTTGTTCGAACAGCTGTTTTAATTCTGCGTGATGGATTATTTAATCCGTCTTTTTTTTCCCTTTTGCACTACCTACGTATTCAGAGGCATTCATGAAAGAGGGTCAAAAAAACGAAGCTGGAGATCTGACATCAAAAAAGTTTGGGGCTTTTAATGCACAGCGACAACTGCCACCTTGTCTTTTTTTCACACACACACACACACACACACACGCACACACACACAAACACACACACAGTGGTGGGATTCAGCCAGTTCCCACCACTTCGGCAGAACTGGTAGCTAATTTTTTTGCTGCCCAGGCCCAGAATGGACTTCCGGAAGTGGCATCCATGCAGAGAACCGGTTGTTCACCTATTTGAACCCCACCACTGCGTGCACACACACACACACACACACACACACACACACACCTACAAATAGTCCCTGACGTATGACAGTTCATTTAGTGAGCGTTCCAAGTTACGATGGCACCCCAAAAAATGTGACTTAGGACCGCTTTTGATACAACGGCTGTAGCATCCACTATGGTCACATGATCAAACCTCAGATGCCTGGCGACTGACTCATATTTACGACGGTCGTAGCCTCCCGGGGGGTCATGTGATCCTCTTTTGCGAACTTCTGGCAAGCCAAGTCAACGGGGGAAGCCCGAATCACTTCACAATTGTGTTACTAACCTAACACGGGCAGTGATTTCCTTAAAGTGGGACTAAATTCACTTAAGGTCTGTTTTACTGAGCAACAGGAATTGTGTGGGCTCCATCATAAATTGAGGATTCCCTTGTTATGTATAATAAATCCCCCTGCTTGGTATTCCTGTACTCTTCCCAAGGTTGTGTGGCTGTACGGCACCCTTAGCAAATTGGAACCCCACCCGGGATGGATGCATAAACAATTTCTCAATAAAACGCACAGTTGTTTGTCTCTATTTAATAATCATTTTATATGCTCAGCATTTTCTCTTTGGTGAGCAGCCATCCATGAGAAACGACAGCTGTCCATCTTTGATAGAAATATTATATTATAAGATGCGTTTAGGTGTGGTACTCTGATCTCTCTTACATATTTAAGAGATACTACGCCCTTTATTATGGGTTTTATACTCCGTTTTGTAGGATCCCTAATCTTTTGTATTGATAACTTTTGAGAAAATGAATAAAGCTATTTACACAACAATCGTTGTGACATCGCCTCTACATTCTTAAATCTATTCAAATTTCCTCTAACAATAGCAGCTGAGATAATGATGATGATGATGATGATGATGATGATAATAATAATAATAATAATAATAGTAATAATAATAATAAAGTTGGAAGGTACCTTGGAGGTCATCTATTCCAACCCCCTGCTCAGGCAGGAAACCTTATACCATTTCAGACAAATGGCTGTCCAGTCTCTTCTTAAAAACTTCCAGTGTTGGAGCATTCAGCGCTTCTGGAGGCAGGTTGTTCCACTGGTTAATTGTTCTAATTGCCAGGAAATTCCTCCTTAGTTCCAGGTCTCTTTGATTAGATAATAATAATAATAATAATAATAATAATAATAATAGTAGTAGTAGTAGTATTGCAGTAATAATAGTAATAGTAAATAAGTAATAATAGTAATAGTAGTAGTAGTAGTATTGCAATAATAATAGTAATAATAATAATAATAATAATAATAATAAAAAGTTGGAAGAGACCTTGGAGGTCATCTAGTCCAACCCCCTATATCATTTCATGATGATTACATCTGTACTACAGGTAATTCTTGACTTCTAGTTCGTTTAGCAACCATTCAAAGTTACAACAGCACAAAAACAGTGGTTTACAACTGGTCCTCACACTTGTGACCATCGCAGCATTCTCGATAGTCAGGTGATCAAAATGTGTGTGGTCAGCAATGGCTGTGTATTTACGACGGTGGCAGCGTCCCGGGATCACGTGATCTCCGTTTGTCACTTTCCCAGCCAGCTTCCGACATGCAAAATCCACGGGGGGAAGCTGGATTCGCTTAATGACTGTATGATTCATTTAACAACCTCAATGATTCGCTTAGCAATCGTAGCACGAAAGGTCAGAAAAATCAAGCGCGATTTATTTCACAACCGTCTTGCCCAGGAACGGCAATTCTGGGTCGTAAATGGAGGATGACCTGCATTGGGCTGCCGGAGATGCCATCCCATAATCTTGTCACATGACGGCATTCTGAAACTGGATAAAAAGTATTCCTTGCAATCCATATGCGCTCTTTTCTTTGCTTCCAATCTGAGTTTTCTCAAACTTTAAGGCCTGTGGACTTCAACTCCCAGAATTCCCCAGCTAGGCCCCTTCCCCTTCTCTGGATGGACAGCCTTGCCCCCTGTTGTGCAATTTGGGGTTGCAAATCTGGTTTTCAGTCGTCTCGGTGCCATTTTGTCAGGGTAAGGATTTTAAGGCTAACCAGCTGATGTAATGTAATATAAGGTGGAGGATGCAATAATAGGAATGACTCAGCAAGGTCTGTGTCTCTTGAAGAGCAAGCAGGGTCTGTATCCCTTTAAGAGCCTGAGTATAAAAGGGAAGGCTTTTGCTGGAGTCCCTCTCTCTCTCTCTCTCTATCTATCTATCTCTCTCCTCTCTCTCTCGTCCATTTCCTGCTGTAACGTGCTGGCTGGGGAATTCTGGGAGTTGAAGTCCACCCATCTGAAACGCTGTTCTAAAAACTTGGTTTTCTGTTCTTCTCCAGTCTGTGGGAAACCCAGATTTTCCCGAAGTTCCCTGGCCCGCATCGTCCGGGGACGATATGCTCAAAGAGGAATTTCCCCGTGGATCGCCATGCTCCAAAGGAATGGACGTCCCTTCTGCGGAGGATCACTCATAGGTAAGAGATGTTCTGATTATATTGGGGAGTTGGGGAAAAGCTGACTCACCATGCTGGCTGGGGAATTCTGGGAAATGAAGTCCACCTATCTGCAACATTGGTATCATGTGTGAATTGGACTTCAGTGCTGGCACCCACCAGCCTGTTCAGGTCTTTTACAATTCAACATCCTGGGTCAAAAGGGTTCGGTAGCCAGGAGAGCTGTGTTGTGTGGTGTCCCACAACCTGGGCAAGAGATACCCCATGGGGCATTTGGATATGCCTCCCGTCCTTCCGTGGTACACACATGCAGCTGGAACATGGCAGCATCTAGTGGCTGTGCTTGCAAAAATGAACACAGGTGATCCTCAAGTGACATCCGTTCGTTTAGTAACTTTTCGAAGTTACAACACTGGAAAAAACTTATGACCGTGTTTCACACTTACGAACTTTATAGCATCTCCACGGTCATGTGATCAAAATTCAGATGCTTGGCAACTGGCTTGTACTTAGGACGGTTGCAGCGTCCCCCAGGGTCACGTGATCAACTTTGGCGACCTTGTGACAAATCCACGGGGAAAGCCAGATTCCATTAACAGCCGTGTTGACATCTGCAGTGGTCATAAAATGGGGCAAATCTCACTTAACAAATGTCTCGCTTAGCAAACGGAAAAATTGGGCTCTGTTGCAGACGTAAGTCTGAGGACTACTCGTACTGGAGATCTGGATAGGAGAAATGTGTCAGAGCATGCACAGTCTTATTGCACTGATGTAATCCTGGAGTAAATACAGTAAACAGTGGTCTATATTAAGTGATGATTTATACTACACTATCTACAATATTCCACATCAGGAACAATATACACACATGTGGTAATACAGCAGGATCCAACAAACAGCAGTTGCAGCAGGAAACGGACGAGAGAGAGAGAGAGAAAGATACTCCAGCAAAAGCCTTCCCTTTTATACTCAGGTTCTTAAAGGGATACAGACCCTGCTTGCTCTTCAAGAGACACAGACCCTGCTGAGTCATTCCTATCATTGCATCCTCCACCTTATATTACATTATATCAGCTGATTAGCCTTTAAATCATTACCCTGACAAAACGGCACCCAGACGTTTGAAAACCAGATTTGCAACCCCACGTTTCATGGCAGGGGGGCAAGGCCGCCCACCCAGAGAAGCGGAAGGGGGATCCCGATGTTGTATTTTGTCTTTTCTAGGAAACCGGTGGATTGTGACGGCTGCCCACTGCCTCCATGAGGAATTGGACCCAGAAAACCCGGTTTTCCGACATACGGATGTGATCAGCCCGTCTTCCTTCACCGTTATCTTGGGTAAGCGATAGCTGCGAAACAAACTGAGTTTGCCACCCAGTGGGGGAGAAAGGCTTTTACAGGTCAACCTCAACTAACAAACATTCACTGAGTGACTGTTCAGTGGCACTGAAGGAAGTCACTTACAACCCGTCCTCGCAGATATGACCGTCTCAGCATCCTTAGTATCACGTGATCATAATTTAGGCACTTGGCATCTGTCGCATATGTCTGATGTTTGCAGTGTCCTGGGGTCACGTGATCCCCACGTCCCAGGGGGTTCCAATAATCAAAGTCAAGCGGGGGCAAATCAATGCAGACCTAGGCTGCATCAACAGAGGGAGAGAATCAAGGTTACGTGAAGTGTTAATACCACTTTACAAGGCCTTGGTAAGGCCACACCTGGAATATGGCATCCGGTTTTGGTCACCACAATGTAAAAAAGATGTTGAGACTCTAGAAAGAGTACAGAGAAGAGCAACAAAGATGATCAGGGGACTGGAGGCTAAAACATATAAGGAACGGCTGCTGGAATTGGGGATGTCTAGTTTAATGAAGAGAAGGACAAGGGGGGACAGGATAGCAGACTTCCAGTATCTCAGGGGCTGCCCCAAAGAAGAGGGAGTCAAGCTCTTCTCCAAAGCGCCTGAAGGCAGGACAAGAAGCAACGGATGGAAACTGAGCAAGGAGAGAAGCAACCTGGAACTAAGGAGGAATTTCCTAACAGTGAGGACAATTAACCAGTGGAATGACTAATAATAATAATAATAATAATAATAATAATAATAATAATAATAATAATAATAATCCCCCAGTGAGGCACTACCTTGACGTGGTTGTGGGGCTTGTGTACTCTGAGGAAGATGAGAGCTATGCCAGAGGTTCAACCATACTGGACAGGTCTCATCAGAGGAGTCAGACAAAGAGTGTCTCTCCCATAAAAAATATGGTGAGACGTAAATTTCAGAATGCCATACCGGCTCGGATGTCGCCCGGGTTAACAAGGTCCGCGCTAGATATTGGAGTTCCTGGATATCTGGTGAAAAATGGGTTACAGGACTCAGGACTGTTGGCTGAGCAACCAGGGCCAGCAGCTGCAGAACTACTGGAAGAAAAGGTGTTTACCCGTCGCAGATACACAGTGATGGAAAACAAAGAAATAATGATCTGTTACTACAGATCAAGTCCAACAAGAAGAGGATATCTAAAACGAATGCACCAATTCTGGAAAGAACAACATCCAGAATCAGAAATAACAGAACAGAGACTAGCAGATCAACGCCGATTTATAACACGAAATAAAGTATTCACAGAAACAGAATTGGACGAACTGCAAAGGTTTACCCAGGGCAAAGAAATCAAAGCCTTACAAGAAGTAATTCAGAATGTAGAGGCAAACCAGGGGGAGTTGGCAGTGAAGGAATCCAGTAGAGATATACAACTGTTCTCATTTGGAAACCAGGCACCTCTTCCTCAGGAAGAACAAAACCCTCTAACTAAAGAAATAAAAGAATTGAAACAAAGAATAATTGAGCATCTAGAACAGCACAAAAACAACAGAATAAGGCTACCTGCATTGAAGCTTGTTCCAAAGAAACAGCTAGCACAAGCATTAAAAGATGCAAATACTGCAATATCAAGTATAAGCACCAATTCACTGCAAGAAACAAACCAACTAATGTACAGCACAGCTGCAGTTATAACAGAATACCTGGGATGCAAAATCAACAAAAAAGAAAAACAAACAAACAGTGCACCACAAAAATGGAAGGTTAGACTAGAAAATAAGATCAGCAAGTTAAGATCACATGCAAGCAAGCTAGAACAGATGAAAGAAAAGAAGCTGAAGAACAAGAAGACCAAAGAATACCTAATCAAGAAATACCACTTAGAAACAAGGAAGATCAAGGAAGCACTGGAAATAATAAAGCAACAAATAACAGCTATAGCCAGGAAAATCAGTAGATATGAAGCTCGAATTGCAAACTATAGGCAGAACCTCCAATTTCAATCCAATCAGAAACGTTTCTACCAATCCATCAATGGAGAAACTGCAAGGAATCAGTCAGTACCTGACAAGGAAGAAACAGTGCAGTTCTGGAAGCAGATATGGGATAACCCAAAGAAATACAACAAGGATGCGGCTTGGTTAAAAGAGGTGGATGCAAATAAAACAGAAGTTGAAATGAAAGAACTAGTAATAACAACAAAAATGGTAGAAAAAAGAGCAAAGAAAATCAAAAATTGGTCAGCACCAGGTGAAGATGAACTGCATGGGTTTTGGTTGAAACATCTAACTGTTATACACCCACTCATTGCCAAACAGTTCAACAATATACTACAAGGAAGAGAAATTGAAAAGTGGCTAACAACTGGGAAAACCTACCTAATAATGAAAAATCCAGCAAAAGGGGCAACACCAGGTAACTACAGGCCAATTACCTGCTTACCAACAACTTTCAAATTACTAACTGGTGTGGTAGCTGATGCAGTACAACAGCATCTAGTTGAAAACAATCTCTTTCCACCTGAGCAGAAAGGAAACCGCCCCAATAGCAGAGGAACAAAAGATCAACTCCTAATAGACAAAATGATCTTGGAAAACTGCAAGAGAAGGAAGACCAACCTGAATGTGGCATGGATTGACTACAAAAAGGCATTTGACTCTCTGCCACATGATTGGATAATAAAGTGCCTAGAAATAACAGGAGTCAGTAGAAACATCAGAAAATTTGTGCAAAGATCGATGGCACAATGGAAGACACAGTTGCAGATCAATGGTGAGAGGCTGGGAGAGGTTAATATCAAGAGAGGAATATTTCAAGGAGATTCATTATCACCATTACTATTTGTTATTGCACTGTTTCCTCTGTCAACAATACTGAATAACTCAGGACATGGCTATCAAACATCAAAAACATCTGCCAGACTATCCCACCTCCTTTATATGGATGATCTGAAGCTGTATGGAAAAACATCATCTGAAATAGAATCGCTGCTCAACACTGTCCGTATATATAGCCAAGATATTGTAATGGAGTTTGGCTTGGACAAATGTGCCACACTTACTATCAAACAAGGAAAAATAGTGAAAACTGAAGGAATCAAGATGCCCCACGAAAATAACATTAAGAGTCTGGATGAGGAAGAGTACTACAAATACTTGGGGTATCCTTCAAGCTGACAACATCAAGCACACTGAAGTCAAGAAAAAGATTAGAGGTGAATACATCAAGAGAGTGAAGAAGATCTTAAAATCCAAACTCAATGGAGGAAATACCATAAAGGCAATCAACACCTGGGCAATCCCAGTCATTAGGTACACAGCTGGAATAGTGGACTGGACTCAAGCAGAACTAAAAGCAATGGATAGGCAGACCAGAAAAATAATGACAATGAATCATGCCCTTCATCCACGCAGTGACATTGATAGACTTTAACTACCAAGGCAAATAGGTGGGCGTGGATTGCTACAAGTACATCAGATGGTTGAAGAAGAAAAAATGGCTTTGGAAGAATATCTGAAGAACAATGATGAAGATGCACTGAAATTAGTATATCCGGAAGGCTTACTAACTACTGGAGAGACCAAACTGGCCTACAAGAAAGACCAAATGAAGAACAGAATAGAGGCATGGGAAGACAAAGCAATACATGGCCAATACATGAAAAAAATAGCTGGGAAAGCAGATAATAATAAAACCTGGCAATGGCTAAGAGCAGGAAAATTGAAGAAAGAGACCGAGGGACTAATTCTGGCTGCACAAGACCAAGCCTTAAGGACAAATGCATACAAAGTCAAAATTGAGAAGACAGCAACAGACAGTAAGTGCCGCCTATGCAAAGAAGCTGAAGAAACAGTGGACCACCTGGTAAGCTGTTGCAAGAAAATTGCACAGACTGACTACAAGCAGCGGCATGACAAAGTAGCAACAATGGCGCATTGGAAGATCTGCAAAAAATATCATTTGCCTGTAAGCAAAAACTGGTGGGATCATAAAATAGAGAAAGTCATAGAAAATGATAAAATTAAACTGCTCTGGGACTTCAGAATTCAAACAGACAAGCACCTGCAACATAACACCCCAGACTTAACAATTGTCGATAAGAAAGACAAAAAAGTCTGGATAGTGGACGTGGCAGTGCCTGGAGACAGCAGAATAGAAGAGAAAGAACTGGAGAGGATAACAAAATACAAAGACCTACAAATAGAAATAGAAAGACTGTGGCAAAAGCAAGCAAGGGTAGTACCAATAGTAATAGGCTCCTTGGGTGCAATCCCAAAACCACTGGAGCACCACTTGAACACCATTGGCACTGACAAATTCGCTATTAGTCAATTGCAAAAGGCGGCCTTATTAGGAACTGCTTCCATCCTGCGACGATACCTGTAATAACATCAAACATCCACATCTGCCTATCCCAGGTCCTGGGTAAGGACTCGATAGGTAGACAAAATGCCAAATCCAGTCTGAACATCTGGCTGACTGTGCGATGATCTCCAATATAATAATAATAATAATAATAATAATAATAAAGTTGGAAGAGACCTTGGAGGTCTTCTAGTCCAGCCCCCTGCTCAAGCAGGAGAACCTATACCATTTCAGACAAATAGTTGTCCAGTCTCTTCTTAACAACCTCCAGTGATGGAGCACCCACTACTTCTGGGGGCAGGTTGTTCCACTGGTTAATTGTTCTCACTGTCAGGAAGTTTCTCCTTAGTTCCAGGTTGCTTCTCCCCTTGATGAGTTTCCATCTGTTGCTTCTTGTCCTGCCTTCTTCAGGCACTTTGGAGAATAGGTAGATCCCCTCCTCTTCTCTGTGGTAGCCCCTCAAATATTGGAAGGCTGCTATCATGTCCACCCCTAGTCGTTCTCTTCATTAAACTAGACATATCCCAATTCTAGAAGTTGTGGATGAAAGTTTTTAAGAAGAGACTGGACAGCCATTTAGAATAGAATAGAATAGAATAGAATAGAATAGAATAGAATAGAATAGAATAGAATAGAATAATACAACAGAACAGAACAGAATAGAATAGAATAGAATAGAATAAGGAATGGAATAGAATAGAATAGGAATCTGGAAGGGACCTTGGAGGTCTTCTAGTCCAGCCCCCTGCTCAAGCAGGGGAACCTATACCATCTCAGACAGGTGACTGTCTACTCTAGCCTCTTCTTAAAAATCACCACTGATGGAGCGCCCACGATTTCCGGTGGCAAGCTGTTCCACTGGTTAATTGTCTTCCCTGTCAGGAAGTTTCTCCTTAATTCCAGGTTGCTTCTCTCCTTGATCAGCTTCCAACCATTGTTTCTCCTCCTTCCCTCTGGTGCTTTGGTGAACGACCTGGCCCCCTCTGCTATCGGGTCTCCTCCGATAGCAGCGGGCTGGACTAGAAGACCTCCAAGGTCCCTTCCAATTCTACTATTCTGTTCTTCTTCTTTCTCTGCCTTCCTCTCCCAACAGGGAAGCACAGAACTCAGAGGCGAGACGACACGGAGCAAATTCTCCACCCTCAAACCATCCACATCCACCCGTCCTACAAGGCAGCCACGTTTGAGTATGACATCGCTGTGGTCAAACTCTCTGAAGAAGCCACCCTGAACACATACGTGATGCCCATTTGCTTCCCAGATGGATCGCACCAGACAGGTGGGGATGGGGTAGACCAGCTGGCTGGGGAATTCTGGGAATTGAAGTCCATGCCTCTTAAAGCAGCCACATCCGGGAAATATTTTGGAAACAGCCTCTCAGGTTTATTACAAACTTGTGAGCACAGTTCAAGATACACCTGTCGGGTGGGGTCCTGGGTGTTCTTGGTGCAGACAGCCGTGTTACTCGCTTAACAGCTGCAGTGTTGACAACTGGCATCACAGGTCGTAAAGCAGGCCAAGCTCACTTAACTGACTCACATAATAATAATAATTATTATTATTATAATAATTATAATAATAATAATAATAATATAAAAAATAAAAAAGTTGGGCCCTTGGACCTTAGAATAGAATAGAATAGAACAGAATATAGAACAGAACAGAACAGAACAGAACAGGAATATAGAATGGAATGGAATAGAATAAAATAGAATAGAATAGAATAGAATAGAATAGAATAGAATAGAATAGAATAGAATAATATTACAATAGAATAGAATAGAATAATATTAGAATAGAATAGAATAGAATAGAATAGAATAGAATAGAATAGAATAGAATAGAATAGAACAGAACGGAACGGAACGGAACAGAACAGAATAGAATAGAATAGAATAATGAATTGGAATAGAATAGAATAGAACAGAACGGAACGGAACAGAACAGAACAGAATAGAATAGAATAGAATAGAATAATATTACAATAGAATAGAATAGAATAATATTACAATAGAATAGAATAGAATAATATTACAATAGAATAGAATAGAATAATATTAGGATAGGATAGGATAGGATAACATTACAATAGAAAGAATAGAATAATTAGAATAGAATAGAATAGAATAGAATAGAATAGAATAGAATAGAATAGAATAGAATAGAATAATGAATTGGAATAGAATAGAATAGAACAGAACGGAACGGAACGGAACAGAACAGAATAGAATAGAATAGAATAATGAATTGGAATAGAATAGAATAGAACAGAACGGAACGGAACAGAACAGAACAGAATAGAATAGAATAGAATAGAATAGAATAGAATAGAATCTGGAAGGGACCTTGGAGGTCTTCTAGTCCAGCCCCCCGCTCAAGCCGGAGAACCTACACACTATCTCAGACAAGTGGTTGTCTGAGTAACACCACTGTCTCTTTGCCTTCCCCCAGATGCCATGGTCATCGTCAGTGGATGGGGGAAACAGTTACTGCAACGACTCCCGGATGCCTTGATGGAGGTGAGGTACCGGATCACGCCGATCTGGCGATCTATCGATCGATCTGTGTTGATCTCTCGGTAGGAGGAAGAGGGTCCCCACCGAGACTCGCTCCTTGACATCCGCCCTTGATAACTCTTTTCCCTATCTGGGATACCCCAAGGACGCTAGGACTGCAGCCATCTCTACTTGGGGGGTGTTTGAGGAATCAGCCAAGGAAATAGGGGGAGCTGGGATCTCCCCAATATTCCATCTCCAACCTGTCAGGAGGGAGAAGGAGAGAGAAGATAGATGGGTTCCATTGGTGCTCTCTGACCTGGTGGTTTTCTTGCAGATGTTTCATGACCCAACTAGGGAACCTCATCAGTGCTAGAAGGGAGGGAGGGAGGGGGGAGGAGGAGGAGGAGGAGGAGGAAGAAGAAAAGGACTGTGGGGTCCTTGGTGCTCTCTGAGCTTGTTGGTTTTCTTGCAGACGTTTCACAACCCAACTAGGGAACAGCATCAGAGCTAGAAGGGAGGAGGAGGAGGAAAAGAAGAGGAGGAGAAAGGGTAGGAAGAAGAGAAGGGGAGGGGGAGGAAAAGAGGAGGAGGACGATGAAGAGGAGGAGGAAGAGGAAAAGAAGAGAAAGAGGAGGAGAAAGAGGAGGAGGAGGACTGTGGGGTCCTTGGTGCTTTCTGAGCTTGGTGGTTTTCTTGGAGACCTTTCATGACCCAACTAGGTTACATCATCAGTGCTAAGAGGGAGTGATGTGGGGGGAGGAGGAGGAGGAGGAAAAGGACTGTAGAGTCCTTGGAACTCTCTGAGCTTGGTGGTTTTCTTGCAGACGTTTCATGCCCAACTATGTAACATCATCAGTGCTAGAAGGGATGAAGTTTGCAAAGTGGGGAGGAGGAGGAGGAGGAGGAGGAGGAGGAGGAGGAAGTAGAGGAAGAGGAGGAGGAAGAGGAGGAGGAGGAGGAAGTAGAGGAAGAGGAGGAGGAGGAGGAAGTAGAGGAAGAGGAGGAGGAGGACTGTGGGATCCTTGGTGCTCTCTGAGCTTGGTGGTTTTCTTGCAGACGTTTCATGCCCAACTATGTAACATCATCAGTGCTAGAAGGGATGAAGTTTGCAAAGTGGGGAGGAGGAGGAGGAGGAGGAGGAGGAAGTAGAGGAAGAGGAGGAGGAGGACTGTGGGATCCTTGGTGCTCTCTGAGCTTGGTGGTTTTCTTGCAGACGTTTCATTCCCCAAACGAGGTTACATCATCCGTAAAGACGAAAGACAGAGAGAGAGGCAGGGGGATCACACCCTGGCTCCTTTTCCCAGGCCACGTGGGTGTACAGGTTGTGGGTTTGGCCATCCTTTTGACTTTTTTGACCACTGACGTGGGAGTCCGTCCCGGGCTTGGAAATCCCACCGTCAGGTCCAAAGTACAAGGTTGTCCTTGTTCACAAAAAGAGATTAAACCGGACCCCCAATTTGTACTGACAAACGTTTTCTTCTCCGGAGCAGTCACCTCCAGCCTGCTTATCCATTTTAGGAACGTTCCCCCCCCAACGTCCTTTTTAAAAAGGGAGAAAAATAAATCAAATTAAAGGAACCGAGTCCCTAGGTCAGTTAGCAAGTTACAAAAGCCGTGTCAGGCGCCCCACGAAGCTGCCTCCAACTAACCCCCCAAAAACGAGTCTGTCTGCAACAAACCATTCACACAAGCTTCAGACCAGCTTTCGGCACAGTCTCTCTCAACGGGGGTGGGGCCAATTTGAAGAGGGGGTGGGTGGGTGGGCTTCCACTCCCAGAATCCCCCGGCCCACTTCCCCAGGGTCCCAAAGACAGCCGTCGCTTCCTCGGTTTTGTTCCGCAGATCGAAATCCCTCTGATTGACCACCGGGCGTGTGAGGAAGCTTACTCCAAGTTGGAGAAAACCGTCACAAGGGATATGATTTGTGCCGGAGAGGAGCAAGGTAATTGGGTGGGGGGGAAAAGGGGATCCCAGAAGGGTGTGCAGACCACCCCCTCATCTATTTGGCGGGCCCCGGAGAGAGGATAGAGCCGGTCCTCAGCTTGCGACTGTTCGTTTAGTGACCATTCGAAGTTACAACGCCGCTGAAAAAAGTGATGTATGATTATTTTTGACACATATGACCCTTGCAGCATCCCCGTGAATCAAGACTCAGACCCTTGGCGACTGACTCATATTTAATGACGTCCCAGGGGTGTCACGTGATCCCCTTTTGCGACCTTGCAAAATCAATGGGGGATTCGTTTAACAACCCTGTTGCTTGGCAACGGAGTCATATTTATGACGGTTGCGGTGTCCCAACCGTTCATTTAATGACCATCCGAAGTTACAACAGCAGTGGAAAAAAGTAACATGGCCTTTGTTCACACTAACAACCGTTGCAGCGTCTCCGTGGTCACGTGATCAAAATTGAGAGGCTCGGCAACTGGCGTGTACCTATGACGGTTGCAGTGTCCACCCCAGGGTCACCTGACCCCCTTTTTATGACCTTCCGACAAGCCAAGTCGATGAGGGGAAGCCCGATTCACTTAACAGGCGTGGGACTAACTTCACAGCTGTAGTGATCGGCTCCGCAGCGGCGGCAGGAGAGGTCGTAAAATGGAGCCAAATCCGCCCGCCAAGCGTCTCGCTTAGCAACGGGACCTTTTTGGCCTCCCGTGTGGTTGTAAGCCGAGGACCAGCCTGCACACAGGCCTCTCAGTCTTTGGAAATGGCGGTTGGGAGACGTTGGACTGTAACGCCCACGATCCCCAGCCCGGTGATGAGTAAAGCTTTCTTTAAGGGTGTCAGGGAGGAGCAGAAACGTCTGAGGTAAATTATGTGGGCGGATTGAGGGGATGCTTTGACTTCTCCCCTGTCTCCCTCAGGAGGGAAAGACGCTTGCAGTGGGGACTCCGGGGGTCCCATGGTGGCCTGGAGCAACCGGACCGGCCAGTGGCAACTCCTCGGGACCGTCTCGTGGGGCGACGGGTGCGGCTTGCAAAACCGCTATGGGGTCTATTCCAATGTTCTCGTATCCCTCCCTTGGATAAGGCAAGTGGCTGAGATGGAGGCCTGAAGCCTGATCTCTGGAGAGTTTTCCCTCCTTCCTTCCTTCCTCCTTCCTTCCTTCCTTCCTTCCTTCCTTCCTTCCTTCCTTCCTTCCTTCTTTCCTTCCTTCCTTCCTTCCTTCTTTTTCCTTTCTTCCCTTCCTCCTTCCTTCCTTCCTCTTCCTTCCTTCCTCCTTCCTTCCTTCCTTCCTTCTTTTCTTCCTTCCTTCCTCCTTCCTTCCTTCCCTCCTTCCTTCCTTCCTTCCTTCCCTCCTTCCTTCCTTCCTTCCTTCTTTCCTTCCTTCTTTCCTTCCTTCCTTCCTCCTTCCTTCCTCCCTTCCTCCTTCCTTCCTTCCTCCTTCCTCCTTCTTCTTCCTTCCTTCCTCCTCCTTCCTTTCCTTCCTTTCCTTCCCCTCCCTTCCTCCTTCCTTCCTTCTTTCCTTCTTTCTTCCTTCCTCCTTCCTTCCTTCTTTCCTTCTCTTTCCTTCTTTCCTTCCTTCCTTCCTTCCTTCCTTCCTTTCTTCTTTCTTCCTTCTCCTTCCTTCCTTCCTCCCTCCTTCCTTCCTTCCTCCTTCCTTCCTTCCTTTCTTTTCTTCCTTCCTTCCTCCTTCCTTCCTCTCTTCCTTCCTTCCTCCCTCCTTCCTTCCCTTCCTTCCTTCTTTCCTTCCTTCTTTCCTTCCTTCCTTCCTCCTTCCTTCCTTCCCTTCCTCCTTCCTTCCTTCCTTCCTTCCTTCTTTCCTTCCTTCCTCCTTCCTTCTTTCCTTCCTTCCTCCTTCCTTCCTTCCTTCCTCCTTCCCTCCTTCCTTCCTCCTTCCTTCCTTCTTTCCTTTCTTCTTTCCTTCCTCCTTCCTTCCTTCTTTCCTTCCTCCCTCCTTCCTTCTTTCCTTCCTTCCTTCCTTCCTTCCTTCCTTTCTTCTTTCCTTCCTTCCTCCTTCCTTCCTTCCTTCCTCCTTCCCTCCTTCCTTCCTCCTTCCTTCCTTCTTTCCTTTCTTCTTTCCTTCCTCCTTCCTTCCTTCTTTCCTTCCTCCCTCCTTCCTTCTTTCCTTCCTTCCTTCCTTCCTTCTTCTGATTCCCATCTCCTCCCTCCCTCCTTCCCTTCTTTCATCTTTCTCCCTTCTCTCCTTTCTTTCTTTTCTCCCTCTCCTTCCCTCCCTTTTTCTTCCTCCCATCGTTTCTTTTTTCCTTCTCTTCTATCCTTCCTTCTTCTCCTCCGATTTCTTTTTCTTACTTTCTCCCTCCCTTTCTTCCTCCCTTTCTCTCCCCTCTTTCCTCCCTCTCTTCTTCTCCGTCCTTCCTTCCTTGCCTGCCTTCCTTCCTTTCTTCTCCTTCTCTCTTCTTTCCTTCCTTTATTCTCCTTCCCGTCGCTTTCCTTCCTCTCTCTCTGCCTCCCTCCCTTCCTCTCCTATCTCACCTTCCTTTCTCCCACTCCCACTCCCTCCCTTGACTTCCTGTTCTTCCTTCCTTCATTTCCTTTCCCTCCTCCCTCCCTTCTCTCCTTCCTCCCTCCCCTCCTTCCTTCCTTCCATCTCCTTCTTTCTTTCCTTCCTTCCTCCCTCCCATCTCCTTCCTTCCTTTCTTCCTTCCTTCCTTCCTTCCATCTCCTTCTTTCTTTCCTTCCTTCCTTCCTCCCATCTCCTTCCTTCCTTCCTTCCATCTCCTTCTTTCCTTCCTTCCTCCCTCCCATCTCCTTCCTTCCTTCTTTTCATTCCCATGTCCTTTATTTTTTCTTTTCTTCCTTTCTCCTTCCTTTTCTTCCTTCCTTCCTTCCTCCCTCATCTATTTGTCCTCTCTTTCCTCTCTTTCATTCTTCCTTTCTCGTGGATGACAAGAAGATCTGATCCAAGCCAGGATCCTGCTGATGCCAACTCAGGTCCAAGGACACAAAACTAAACTGGGACGGAATAATCAGGAAATCTCAGGAGAAATATAGTCCTGGGGACTTGTGAGCACCCAGCCGGGCCCATGAAAGAATTTGTGACTGGGTCATGAAACTCTGCTGGTTACCTCTTACAAAACTTCAGCATCTCAAACTCACAAACTTAACACCTTTTGAAGATTGTGAAGTGTTGACATTCACTTTTCTGAAGCTAACTTTGGATTCCAACACACACACACACACACCCTCCACCCCAAAAAATCTCAAAATCCTTGGAAAGCTTGAAGTCCCACTTATCTGGAGGACATGATAGTGGGAAAAGCCGAACCAGACAATCGGCTGTGTTCACACAATACATTTGGACCCATTTGTTTAAATAAACCCCCATTGCTGAGTTGGCTGAAGAGACTGAGCTATGGACTAACCCAAAGGGCTGAGTCCACACAACATGCTAACCCAACCCTCCTACACATCCCCATCTCCAAACTAACCATATTCAGAATATGGTGCAAACGCAGCCTGTAGATTGTTTATGAACCAGGTTAGGCAGGTATGTGAACACAACCCATCCTGAAAATTGTTGCAGGATCTCATCGGACCCGACTGTTCTCCTGTGCTTGCAGAGAATCACAATGACCATATTTTAAAAAAAAAACATCCAAAGAAGATTAGAATTCAGGGCTTTGAGCAAATCAAATAAAACCTCAAAATGTCTCTAATTTAATTTTGCAAATTTGCAAAATGTCTCTAATGTAATTTTGCATTGACTTGTGTTTTCAAGGCTGAAAGTACAATAAATAAATTAGAAAGTCAGTTTTGGGTCATTATCCATCTAGTTAACACTTCATTTAAATCTATGCCCATGGAATAAGCCAGGCTATGACACCCTTGGGCATTGTGGCTTAATGACAGCTCAACCAACAAACAGCAAGCAAAGGAAGACCAACGTATTCCGGTTATTACACCTGTTGAAAGAAAAATCAGGTCCAGTTCCAAGCTGGGAGAAAGATGCTGGAAATAAAATGGAGGCTGCTCAGGAAAGAAGGTTCCTGTTTATTGATGAGCAGAACCAGCAACTGCACGCAGTTCTGGGACAGCTGACAAACTGATTTGATGAGTACAAGGATTTTTAGACAGTTGTACAGCATTTCGTAATTTGGAGGCTCGCTTGGTGCGCTTTTGTTATTAGATTTGTTTAGCTTGTTTCTCAGAGGCGAGCGATGGGTCTAAAATACTGGCTTCCTTCAGTTTTAATCCTGTCAAACGAATGTCATTCATTTTACCCCCTTCTCTTTAGTCTGTCTATTACCTCCGCCGAGCTCTCTTTGTGAAACAACGGGCGTGATTCAATGTTTCCGCTGTTTGCAATAGCCAGGGGTTTCATGAGTAAAACATGGTTTCTGTATTTCTTTTCCTGAGTTTTATTCTTGCAATTTGGAAGAGGGGGGGCATAGTAAAAAGGGTTGGGTGTGTGTATGTGTGCATTCTTTCCGAACGCCAAACAACAACTGCCAATTATTTCAGGCAGGTCTGGATGGGTTGTGGGGTGTGAATCAGATGTTTCACCTGTCCACACGTGTTGACTAACAGTCGCTGATTTCCTATCAGGCAGCACTTTCCACCACAATGTCGGTTTGATCAGCCCCCAAACAGATTTCAAGAATCATCAAACCGCCCACGATGGGTTACCAAACAAACCGTCGGAACAGGCTGGAACAGGCTGAAAGGCGGGGGAGGGGTGGGCTAACCGGATTTTCCGCCAAGCTCAGCAGGATTCGCACCCAGGGCCGGAAAAAAAAAACCAACCAGCATCAGAACATCAGCGTCGGTGTCTCGACGTAATTTCAGTTTGTGCTCTTATTGTTATTCGTTGGTTCGTTTGTTTTGTATCCCGCTTTTATTGTTTTTTAGGAGTAACTCCAGGAGGCGAACATATCCGACTTTCCGTCGCTTATTAACCCCATGACAACAACCCTCTAAGGCGGGTTGGATTGAGAGAGAAGGACTGGCCCAAAGTCACCCAGTAGCGTGACTAAGGTGGGATTAGAACTCACCGTCTCCTGGTGATTGGCCCAGAATCACCCAGCCAACTTTCATACCTAAGGTGGGACTAGAACTCCCCGTCTCCTGGTGATTGGTCCAAAGTCACCCAGCCGGCTTTCATACCTAAGGCAGGATTAGAACTCACAGTCTCCTGGTGATTGGCCCAAAGTCACCCAGCTGGCTTTCATACCTAAGGCGGGACTAGAACTCCCCGTCTCCTGGTGATTGGCCCAAAGTCACCCAGCTGGCTTTCATGCCTAAGGCGGGACTAGAAATCCCTGTCTCTTGGTGATTGGCCCAAAGACATCCAACTCTCTTTCATGCCTAAGGTGGGACTAGAACTCACTGTATCCAGGTGATTGGCCCAAAGTCACCCAACCAGCTTTCATGGCTAAGATAGGACTAGAACTCCCTGTCTCCTGTTGATTGGCCCAAAGACATTGGGTGGGTGTGGCCCGTTGGGTGGGCGTGGCTGCTGTAGTTATGGCAGACTGGGTGGGACTAAAAAGTTCAATCAGTCAAGTCTAACTTTGCGAGATCTTTTTTTTTCCCCGCGGGAAGTTGAAATTGATTGATTGAATCTTTATTTTTTTGGCACACGGCGGCAGAGGCCTAAAGCGAAAAGGTTTTATAAAACCTAGCTGAAGGCCTAGGACTTGGGCGACGGCACGTGTGCCCACAGAGAGGGCTCTGCGTGCCAACTGTGGCACGCGTGCCATAGGTTTCCCACCACGCTCCTAGATCAAACTGGCTCTCTGTCATTAGTTTTCTATTTTTATTTTGCTTCTGGAAAGAGAGCAGGGTTTCACCTCTTTAATGGCACAGGTAGTCCTCCATTTACAACAGTTCATTTAGTGACCGTTCCAAGGTACAACGGCTCTGAAAAAAAGTGACATGCACGTTTTTCACACCGAATGACCATTGCAGCCTCCCCCATAGTCATGTGATCCAAATTCAGACACTCAGCAACTGACTCACATTTATGACGGTCGCAGCGTCCCCCGGGGTCACGTGATCCCGTTTGCCGACCTTCTGCCGAGCAAGTCAGATTCACTGAACGACCGTGTTACTAACGTAATAACTGCAGTGATTCACTTAACAACAGAAACGTTGGGCTCCATTCCGGTCGTAAGACGAGGACCACCTGTCCGAGTGAGCCGGATCCGCTTTGCAACCCCTCCATGGGGCAGAGTGCCTCTGTGCTAGTGCAGAGTGGCTCCCCCTGGCCCCGGACAGCCACCCTCGCTCCTCCAGTTCGCCACGTTTGCCGTTCAGAGAATGTGGTTTCCTGCCTAACGTTGACCTTATATAAGACCTGTCTGGTTTCCCCAAATGAATCAGCACTCTAGTCCTCAGCGGTCACCTTCGGGGTGAAGCCCTCCCCCCACAACATTTGCACAGATGTGCACTCCGGAAACCACAGGAAGTAGGTGCTGGCTGGGTCAAGGCTGCTGTGCACAGACCGGGCCAGGCGTCTGTTTCGAGTCCCCCATCTCTGCAGCCTCTGGCGTCTTCGAGAGGAAGACAATGGTGGCATATTCCGTCTGTTCCCGCTGAATGGACTTCGGAGAAGGAGTGGGCTTCGTCTTTTTTCCTCCGGGGAATTCCAGCATTTCATAATTGACCGTGAAAACGGTTAAAGCAGGAGGCTCTTCTTCCTTCGGTTCAAACGCAAATAATAATAATAATAATAATAATAATATGTTTTAACAAAGCCTACGTATCTCATTTTTTAAGAGAGTTAAAACTCATGGCACTGTTTCTCAATCTTGGCAGCTTGAAGATGTGTGGACTTCAACTCCCAGAATTCCTGAGCCAGCCATGCTGAGGGGAAAGGGAGAGGTTTCCAAGCTGAGCCATGCTGGCTCAGGAATTCTGGGAGTTGAAGTCCACGAGTCATTCAGGGGCCATAGTTCCCCCATGCTGGCTGAGGAATTCTGGGAGTTGAAGTCCATGAGTCATGAAGGGGCCATAGTTCCCCCATGCTGGCTGAGGAATTCTGGGAGGAAGTCTGCAAGTCATGAAGGGGCCATAGTTCCCCCATGCTGGCTGAGGAATTCTGGGAGTTGAAATCCATGAGTCATGAATGGGCCATAGTTCCACCATGCTGACTGAGGAATTATGGGAGTTGAAGTCCACGAGTCATGAAGGGACCATAGTTCCCCCTGCTGACTGAGGAATTATGGGAGTTGAAGTCCACCAGTCATAAAAGAGCCAAGATTCCTCACCCCTGGTCCCGGTAGTCCTCTACTTATGACCACAATTGGGCCTCAAATTTCTGCCGCTAAGCGAGACATTTGCTAAGTGAGTTTCGCCCCATTTAACGACATTTCCTGCCGCGGCTCTTAAGTGAGTCACTTAAGCCTGTAAAGTGAGTCACACGGTTGTTAAGTGAATCTGGCTTCCCCCCATTGACTTTGCTGGCCTAAGTGACCCCCAGGGGACACTGTGTGACCGTCATAAATATGAGTCACTTGCCCAGTGTCTGAGTTTTGATCCCGTGACCAACGGGGACGCTGCGACGGTCGTAAGTGTGAAAAACGGTCCTAGGTCATTTTTTTAGTGCCATTGTAACTTTGAACGGTCACTAAATGGACTGTTGTAAGTCAAGGACTGTTGATACACCAGACAGGAGTAGCCAGGGTGGTGTGGTTCAATTTTGAGAAGTAAAAAGGAACTCACCAAAGGAATATGTCCGTCTTTCTGCTTCTTTTGCTCTGCAAGAAAAGGGAGAATTAGAACTCACTCCTCATTTCAATCAGTTCCTGTGGCAACAAAATTCTCTCTTGTAATAATACAGGGAATCCTGGACTTACAACCGATTCATATTTACGACGGTCGCAGCGTCCCGGGGTTGCGTGATCCCCTTTTGCGACCTTTTCGACAAGCAAAGTTAATGGGGAAGGCTAATAATCTTTTTTGCTCTTCTTTGCACTCTTTCTAGAGTCTCAACAACCTTCCTTCCTTCCTTCCTTCCTTCCTTTCCTCTCTCCTTCCCTGCCTTCTCCTTCCTTCCTTCTTTCCCTCCTTCCCGCCTTCCCTGCCTTCTCATCCCCATCTCCTCCCTCCCTCCCTCCCTCCCTCCTTCCTTCCTTCCTCCCTCTCTCCTTCCTTCCTTCCCTCCTTCATTCCCTCCCTCTCTCCTTGCTTCCTTCCCTCCTTCCCTCCCTCCCTCTCTCCTTCCCTCCTTCCCTGCCTTCTCCTTCCTCTCTCCCTCCCTTCTTCTCATCCCCATCTCCTCCCTCCCTCCCTCTCTCCTTCCTTCCTTCCCTCCTTCCCTCTCTCCTTCCTTCCCTCCTTCCCTCTCTCCTTCCTTCCTTCCCTCCTTCCCTCCTTCCCTCCCTGCTTTCTCCTTCCTCTCGCCTTCCCTTCTTCTCATCCCCATCTCCTCCCTCCCTCCCTCTCTCCTTCCTTCCTTCCCCCCTTCCCTCCTTCCCTCTCTCCTTCCTTCCCTCCTTCCTTCTCTCATTCCTTCCTTCCCTCCTTCCCTCCCTCCCTCCCTGCCTTCTCCTTCCTCTCTCCTTCCCTTCTTCTCATCCCCATCTCCTTCCTCCCTCCCTCCCTCCCTCTCTCCTTCCTTCCTTCCTTCCTCACTATAATGTCTGGGAAACAGGAAAGGATAGCATAAAGACAGGATGTAAGAGAAATACGTAGGCAAAAATTAGCTGGGTCTTAGAGTGGGAAAAGGAAGAAGACAAGCTATAAAAACATCTGTGGGAGGAAATGTCTAGCCAGGAAAACTTAACTAAACTGAAAAACAGGAAAGAACCTATTGTCCTAAGGGGCCCAGAACTCAAAACCAACCACTGAATATGTCTGATATTTTATATTATTAACGAACAAGTGATGTATGATTTAGTATGCAGCAGGAAATAGGCAGGAGGCGGTCGGAAAGAGTGTAACCTCATAGTAGCTCAGCCAACGGGGAAAGAGGAGGGATGCAACAGCCGGGAGAGGGCTGTATAAAGAAGGGAACATTTTGGGTTGAAAATTTGGAGAGAACCAGGCATAATAATAATAATAATAATAATAATAATAATAATAATAATAATAATAATAATAATAAAGTTGGAAGGGATAAGAGCCGAGGTGGCACAGCAGTTAGAGTGCAGTACTGCAGGCCACTTTAGCTGACTGTGTTCAGCAGGTCAGCGGTTCAAATCTCACTGGCTCAAGGTTGACTCAGCCTTCCATCCTTCCGGGGTAGGTAAAATGAGGACCCATATTGTTGGGGGCAATGTAAATATATATATATACATTGCTTACTGGTGTACACCGCTTAGAGAGTGCTTGCACTTAAAGCGGTATATAAGTCTCATAAAATAAAATAAATAAAATAAATCTTGGAGGTCATCTAGTCCAACCCCCTGCTCAGGCAGGAAACCCTACACCATTTCAGACAAAGGGCTGTCCAGTCTCTTCTTAAAAACTTCCAGTGTTGGAACTTTCACCACTTCTGGAGGCAGGTGGTTCCACTGGTTAATTGTCCTCACCGTCAGGAAGTTTCTCCTTAGTTCCAGGTTGCTTCTTTCCTTGGTTAGTTTCCATCCGTTGCTTCTTGTCCTGCCTTCAGGCGCTTTGGAGAAGAGCTTGACTCCCTCTTCTTTGGGGCAGCCCCTGAGAGATTGGAACCCTGCTATCCTATCCCCCCTGGTCCTTCTCTTTGTTAAACTAGACTTAACCAATTCCAGCAACCGTTCCTTATATGTTTTAGCTTGATAGCTTCTCTCCCCGCTTATTGCAATCAACGAAACGAAAGGACTTCGTCATGTCTTGGCTGCTTATTGGCCAGGCCAGCTCACCTCTGGACATGGAGGAAAGTGGCCAGGAGCACATAACAACCCGGTCACCACACTGTTTTTTAAATACTTAATTGTAAAACTAACAAAATATTATTTTAAAAAAAAAATTGCTTACTTTGTCTTCTCCTTCGGATGAGCCACACGGAGAAATATAAGACCACGAGCAGGACGAACAGTCCAGTCCCTCGCAAATCAGTGAAAGACGTTTTGGCATCTTTACGGTCACCACCTTTGTCCTTCTCCTTGACCTGTGAGGTCTCGTTTGGAGGTTGAGCTGCAGCTACTTTCTCTGAAGAGAATAATAATAAGAAGAAGGAGAAGAAGGAGAAGGAGAAGGAGAAGAAGAAGAAGAAGAAGAAGAAGAAGAAGAAGAAGAAGAAGAAGAAGAAGAAGAAGAAGAAGAAGAAGAAGAAGAAGAAGAAGAAGGAAGAAGAAGAAGAAGAAGAAGAAGAAGAAGAAGAAGAAGAAGAAGAAGAAGAAGAAGACGAAGAAGATCAAGATGCCCCACGAAAATAAACATTAGAGTCGTGAGGAAGAGTACTACAAATCTTGGGTATCCTTCAAGCTGACAACATCAAGCACACTGAAGTCAAGAAAAAGATTAGAGGTGAATACATCAAGAGAGTGAAGAAGATCTTAAAGTCCAAACTCAATGGAGGAAATACCATAAAGGCAATCAACACCTGGGCAATCCCAGTCATTAGGTACACAGCTGGAATAGTGGACTGGACTCAAGCAGAACTAAAAGCAATGGATAGGCAGACCAGAAAAATAATGACAATGAATCATGCTCTTCATCCACGCAGTGACATTGATAGACTTTATCTACCAAGGCAAATAGGTGGGCGTGGAATGCTACAAGTACATCAGAGGGTTGAAGAAGAAAAAATGGCTTTGGAAGAATATCTGAAGAACAATGATGAAGATGCACTGAAATTAGTATATCAGGAAGGCTTACTGACTACTGGAGAGAGCAAACTGGCCTACAAGAAAGACCAAATGAAGAACAGAATAGAGGCATGGGAAGACAAAGCACTACATGGCCAATACGTTAAAAAAATAGCTGAGAAAGCAGATAATAACAAGACCTGGCAATGGCTAAGAGCAGGAAAATTGAAGAAAGAGACCGAGGGACTAATTCTGGCTGCACAAGACCAAGCCTTAAGGACAAATGCATATAAAGTCAAAATTGAGAAGACAGCAACAGACAGTAAATGCCGCCTATGCAAAGAAGCTGAAGAAACGTGGACCACCTGGTAAGCTGTTGCAAGAAGATTGCACAGACTGACAACAAGCAGCGGCATGACAAAGTAGCAACAATGGTGCATTGGAAGATCTGCAAAAAATATCATTTGCCTGTAAGCAAAAACTGGTGGGATCATAAAATAGAGAAAGTCATAGAAAATGATAAAATTAAACTGCTCTGGGACTTCAGAATTCAAACAGACAAGCACCTGCAACATAACACCCCAGACTTAACAATTGTCGATAAGAAAGACAAAAAAGTCTGGATAGTGGACGTGGCAGTGCCTGGAGACAGCAGAATAGAAGAGAAAGAACTGGAGAAGATAACAAAATACAAAGACCTACAAATAGAAATAGAAAGACTGTGGCAAAAGCAAGCAAGGGTAGTACCAATAGTCATAGGCTCCTTGGGTGCAATCCCAAAACAACTGGAGCACCACTTGAACACCATTGGCATTGACAAATTCGCTATTAGTCAATTGCAAAAGGCGGCCTTACTAGGAACTGCTTCCATCCTGCGACGATATCTGTAATACCATCAAACATCCACATCTGCCTATCCCAGGTCCTGAGTAAGGACTCGATAGGTAGACAGAAATGCCAAATCCAGTCTGAACATCTGGCTGACTGTGCGATGATCAATAATAATAATAATAATAATAATAATAATAATAATAATAATAATAATAAAGTTGGAAGGGACCTTGGAGGTCATCTAGTCCAACCCCCTGCTCAGGCAGGACACCCTATACCATTTCGGATAAATGGCTGTCCAATCAAGGTTGGACAGGCAACATCCAAGTTGCCTCCTAATTCTTCGTTTTGCAACTTTAGCTCATCCAGAGCGAATCCAGGTGAGTAGGAGGCACACCTGTCTGGGTGGTGGGAGGGTCTCTCAATCTTAAAGATGGGTGGACTTCAGCTCCCAGAATTCTCCAGTGGGTTGGGAATTGAAGTCCACCCCTCGTAAAGTGGCTAAGGGTGAGTAACATTGACTTGGAGGCGTTTTTAATGGGAAACTGGTACGTAAAATGTGAATACAGATAGCCCTCGACTTATAACAGTCTGTTTAGTGACTGTTTAAAGTTACAATGGCAATGGAAAAGGGGACTTGTGACCATTTTCCACAGTTATGACTGTTGCAGCGTCCCTAGGGTCACGGGATCAAATTCCAGATGCTTGGCAAATGCTTCATCCTTATGACCGTTGCCATGTCCCATGATCAGCTTTTGCAAACTTCTAAATCTGGGGGACAACCTGTTCTCCAAAGCGCCTGAAGGCAGGACAAGAAGCAACGGATGGAAACTAACCAAGGAGAGAAGCAACCTGGAACTAAGGAGAAACTTCCTGATAGTTAGAACAATTAACCAGTGGAACAACCTGCCTCCAGAAGCGGTGAATGCTCCATCACTGGAGGTTTTTAAGAAGAGACTGGACAGCCCTTTGTCCGAAATGGTGTAGGGTTTCCTGCCTGAGCAGGGGGTTGGACTAGATGACCTCCAAGGTCCCTTCCAACTCTATTCTGATGAATTGAAACTTCTCCCTCCTCTAGCAGTTTTCATGGGCAGCCTGAAAAATATCAAACAAGCTTTAGAAATGGCGAGCGAAAGGTCTGCTGGCTTCGAAGAGTCAAGGAGAGAGGCAGCTTCCTAACAGTGAGAACAATGAACCAGGGGAACAGCCTGCCACCAGAAGTTGAGGGTGCTCCAACATTGGTGTTTTTTTAAGAAGAGACTGGACAGCCATTTGTTTGAAATGGTATGGGGTCTCCTGCCTGAGCAGGGGGTTGGACTAGATGACCTCCAAGGTCCCTTCCAACTCTGTGAGTCTGTCCTATTCCTTCCTTCCTTCCTTCCTTCCTTCCTTCCTTCCTTCCTTCCTTCCTTCCTTCCTTCCTTCCTTCCTAGAAGAAGGCTTTTAAGAAGAGACAGCCACTTGTCTGAAATGGCATAGGGTCTCCTGCCTGAGCAGGGGGTTGGACTAGATGACCTCCAAGGTCCCTTCCAACGCCGATCTTCCATTATTCTGTTCCTAACTCTACAACTGCAGTAAGAAAACTGATAAAAATGGGGCAAAAAAGGCACTTAAGAACAATCTTGCTTAGCAATGGCTTCCTTTTCGTCGTAACTGGAGGACCGCCTGTCCACGGGTCTTTTTTTTTTTTTGCTACCCAAAACCCGCCCCAGAAAGTCCTCCAAATACGCCGTCACACCTGTCACGGTGAGGTTGCCTTCGTTGCTCTTCAGAAAGGGCACCTTCAACTGGATGGCGTTCACCCAACAATAGTACATCCCGCTGTCGTTCTTCTCCACGTCCCGGATTTCCATCTGGTAGGTGCGACGGTCTCGTTTGGAAACGCTGTACTTCCGGCTGCCGGGGTCCAGTTTGACTGGCTGGCAGTCGGGGCCCCACTGGTACCAGTTCAGATAATTGCCATAATCGGGGTTGGAGATGGAACAAGTAAACGTCGCCGTTTCTCCTTCCGTTAAACGTAACTGGGCTGGGCGAAAAAGTACTGTGAGAAAGAAAAGAAATGCGCAGGACGAACGTCCGTCACACCGTTGAATGAGCAGGCCCCTCGACGGAGGTTTTAAGGCAGTGTTTCTCAACCTTGACCATTTTAAGACATGTGGACTTCAACTCCCAGAATTCCACAGCCAGCATTGCTGGCTGTGGAATTCTGGGAGTTGAAGTCCACATGTCTTAAAATGGTCAAGGTTGAGAAACACTGTTTTAAGGTTTGAAACAGGTCATCTTTGGCTTATAACCGTGCTTTTAGTGACCAGTTTACAAAGGCACTGAAAAAAAATGACTTACAACCGTTTTTCACACTACCCAACTATGTAACATCATCAATGCTGGAAGGAAGTAGGGTTTCTAGGACTGATGATGTTACCTAGTTGGGTCATGAAATGTCTGCCAGAAAACCACCAAGCTAGGAGAGCACCAAAGGTCCCAGAGATGATGACCACCTCCTCCTCCTTCTCCTCCTCCTCCTCCTCCTCCTCCTCCTCCTCCTCTTCCTCTTCCTCCTCCTCCTCTGCACAAATCCCTCTCCGTTCTAGCACTGATGACGTTACATAGTTGGGTCATGAAATGTCTGCCAGAAAACCACCAAGCTAGGAGAGCACCAAAGGTCCCAGATGACCACCTCCTCCACCTCCTCCTCCGCCCCCTCCTCCTCCTCCTCTCCACAAACCCCTCTCCCTGCTAGCACTGATGACGTTACCTAGTTGGGTCATGAAATGTCTGCCAGAAAACCACCAAGCTCAGAGCGCACCCCCATCGTTCAACCCTGAGCTATAAAAATGTTCTTCTCTCAGAAGTGCGCAACCTGCTAAGATTTAGTCCAGTTTTTGGGGAAAAAAATATTTTTCTCGACTAATTCACGCTGGATCGAACCCCAGATTTTGGGGGGTGGGGTGGGATGTTCCAGCCTTTTACTTCTCTCACCTCGGGCTTTCTGGAAAAAAATAATCCTAGAAATTGCCAGGATATCCTACGGCTGTTTTTCTCTGATTGCGCCTAAAGTCCCACAGAGACGGCTACTCGCGAGGAAGATGATGGGTACCTACCGAAGGGCTTGACCAGCAGAACAGGCGGGCAAAAAAGAAACCCCAGCAGCACAGGGCACAGATTCTGCATGGCCACCCCAAAAAAGTCAGCAACGCGTGGCAGGATGGTCTGAAGCTTCATCCACCAAATGTAGAATTTCAGCCGGAGGGAAAGAAGAACATCAGCAAACTTTGGGGCAACCTGCCACATCAGGAGAGGAGGATGGGATTCTGCCTTCTCGCCCCCCCCCTCAGCTGTACCCCAAGAATTGGCAGATCTGGGGGGGGGGTGAAGCTTCTACCTGCCTCTGCCTTCCTTCCTTGCCTTTGACATATTGAACTGAATCTCTGCAGGGCTGTGAGCAAAGGAAGTGAGAGCAGAGAACGTGAGAGAAGAAAGGCTCAACCTCCCACAGGTTGTTTGCAAACTGCAGCGATGGCAGTTTTCGGAGACACAGGAAGCCCCGTCTCACAGATCAGGCCAGGCCCAGCATCACGGGCGCAAGGTGGCAGGGGGGCCCGCTTGGTTCTTCTGCACCTTGCTAGTAGGGAAGGAAAGGAGGAAGGAGGGAAGGGAGGGAGGGAGGGAGGGAGGGAGGGAGGAAGGAAGGAAGGAAGGAAGGAAGGAAGAAAGAAAGAAAGAAAGAAAGAAAGAAAGAAAGAAAGAAAGAAAGAAAGAAAGAAAGAGAAGGAGGGAGGGAGGAAGGAAGGAAGACAGAAAGAGAATGAAAAGAAAGAAAAAGAAAAACAGAAGGGAGGGAGAAAAAGAAAGAAAGAAAGAAAGAAAGAAAGAAAGAAAGAAAGAAAGAAAGAAAGAAAGAAAGAAAGAGAGGGAGGGAGGGAGGGAGGGAGGGAGGGAGGGAGGGAGGGAGGAAGACAGAAAGAGAATGAGAAGAAAGAAAGAAAGAAAGAAAGAAAGAAAGAAAGAAAGAAAGAAGGAGGGAGGGAGGGAAGGAAGACAGAAAGAGAATGAGAAGAAAGAAAGAAAGAAAGAAAGAAAGAAAGAAAGAAAGAAAGAAAGAAAGAAAGAAAGAAAGAAAGAAAGAAAGACAGGAGGGAGGGAGAAGAAGGAAGGAAGGAAAACAGGAGGGAGGGAGAAAAGAGAAAGAATTAGAAGAAAGAAAAAGAAAGAAAGAAAGAAAGAAAGAAAGAAAGAAAGAAAGAAAGAAAGAA
The DNA here is from genome assembly GCF_016545835.1 of Crotalus tigris. Classification (NCBI taxonomy): domain Eukaryota; kingdom Metazoa; phylum Chordata; class Lepidosauria; order Squamata; family Viperidae; genus Crotalus; species Crotalus tigris. The sequence goes on from NW_024098642.1 coordinate 106,284, forward strand.
AGAAAGAAAGAAAGAAAGAAAGAAAGAGGGAGGGAAGAAAGAAGGAGAAATAGGAAAAAGAAGAAAAGGAAGGAAGGAAGGAAGGAAAGGCTGATCATTGCTGGAGCATCAGTGCAGGGTTGAACCTGGATTAATGGCTCCCTCTTTCTGAGGGGGGGCACTTTCTGCTTAGCCCCAGAATAACAACGATTTGGTGGCTGGGCTGTTTTGCTATGGAGATAGTCCTCATGACTTACGTGACTGAGTCTGAAATGATGGTCGTCCAGTCCATCGCTCTGGGTCCGTGCCCAATTTTACAATTTCTTTTTTTTTTTTTGCGTCAGTCGTTAAGTGAACGCTACAGTCGTTAAGCGAATAATGACAGTCATATTAAATGAATCCATTTTCATCAATGGGGTGTTTTTGCCGAAAACCAGAAAAAAACAAAACCCAGGGGAGTTTGTGATCCCATGAGCACAGGACGCTGCAAAGGGCGATGAATGAGAGCTGGTTGCCATGTGCCCCAAATGTGGTCACCCTAAGGGTGTGTGTGTGTGTGTGTGTGTGATTGTTTCGGAGGGGAGGCTATCAGAACTTTACAAACAGGTCGTATATAACTGAAGTCCGTCGTAATGTCAAACAGTCACGAAGCGACCTGTCATTAAGTGAGGACTGCCCTTAACCTTTATTAGTAAAGCTCAATGATAAGTAGTTTCAGGATTTTACAACACTATATTATTTTTATTACCTGCTTAAATACATCAAGGTGTATATTAAATATCTTAGGGTACTTTTAAATGTTTTGTTTTCGTTTTATTGCGGTTAGACAATCAATGCTCTAGCCTAGGGGAGAGGGTGGTGTGTGTTTTCCATAATACGTTTGTACAAAGCCAGTCAGTGCACATGTCTGTGCATGTGGGTATATGAATATTTTACTTTATTTATTTATTTATTTGTTATGTTTATGCAGTGTGTATTGGAGGTGGTGACCCTTTGAGAGCTGAATGCAACAAAATCTCATTTTAATGTATACCAATTAATGTACATTCAGAGTGACAATAAAGTTATTTTTCTATTCTATTTTCTATTCTATTCTATTTTCTATTCTATTCTATTTTCTATTCTATTCCTTTTCTATGTTCTATTCCTTTTTTCTATTCTATTCGTTATTCTATTTTATTCATTATTCTATTCTATTTTATTCTATTTGTTATTCTATTCTATATTTCTATTCTACCCTGTATTTCTATTCTACTCTGTATTTATATTCTGTATTTCTATTCTATTCTATTCTATTCTGTATTTCTATTCTATTCTATTCTATGTTTCTATTCTATTCTGTATTTCTATTCTATTCTATTCTATTCTATTCTATTCTATTCTATTCTATTCTGTATTTCTGGTCTATTCTATTCTATTCTGTTCTGTTCTATTCTGTATTTCTGTTCTATTCTATTCTGTATTTGTTCTTTTCTATTCTACTCTCCTGATTACCCAATCAACAGAATGTTTGAGTTCTCACAATCTGTTGTCCTATGAACTAACTCAATATCCTAGGTTCGCACAACGTGCTAAACCCCAAATAACTAATCCAGGTTTTAAAACCCATCCAGCTGACAAAATTCTATGAAAAAACAGGTAGTCCTTGACTTAGGACCATAACTGAGCTCAAAGTTCCTGTTGCTAAGTGAGATCTTTTAAAGTGAATTTTGCCCCATTTTGTGACCTATCTTGTCATTAAGGGAATCGCTGAAGCTGCTAATTGGATAACACGGTCATAAAGTGAAACTGGCTTCCCCCCACTGACTTTGCTTGTCCGAAGGTCGCAAAAGGAGATCACGTGACCCCGGGGGACACTGCGACTGTCATAAATATGAGTCAGTTGCCCTAGCATCCGAATTTTGGTCTCAGGACCACGGGGGACGCTGCAACGGTCGTAAATGTGAAACATGGTCCTAAGCCAATTTTTTTCAAGTGCCCTTGCAACATCAAACAGTCACTAAACAAATTGCTGTAAGTCAAGGACTTCCTGCATTTGCTAAGTCCTTTTCTGCTTCGTTAAACATATTGTATGACATCACCCTGCCAACAAAAGTGCATATAGTCAAGGCCATGGTTTTCCCAGTTGCAATGTAGGCTGAGAAAGTTGGACCATAAGAAAGGCTGAGAAAGGCCAAAGAATGGAGGCTTTTAAACTCTGGTGCTGGAGAAGACTCCTGAGAGTCCCCTGGACTGCAAGGCGCTCCAACCGGTCAGTCCTAGAGGAGATCAACCCCGACTGCTCTTTAGAAGGCCAGATCCTGAAGTGGAAACTCAGGTACTTTGGCCACCTAATGAGAAGGAAGGACTCAGTGGAGAAGAGCCTGATGCTGGGAAAGATGGAGGGCAAGAGAAGAAGGGGACGACAGAGAAGGAGGTGGCCGGATGGAGTCCCTGAAGCAGGAGGCGTGAGCTTTAATGGACTCCAGAAGATGGTAGAGGACAGGAAGGCCTGGAGGAACGTTGTCCATGGGGTCGCGATGGGTCAGACACGACTTCGCAACAACATGAACGTAATCAGTGGGGAATGTTTAAGAAAGTTTAAAATCTGCCATGTCGGCGAGGCATGTTTATCTGAAGTCATTCTAGAATTTCCTCTTTTAAAAGAATCAACCAAAGGCAGGAACTGGCAAGCTTTTTCCATTTGAGGTTTTAGAAGAACCGAAAACAAATAGCGACGGTTCATTTTCTCTTTGATTTTGTGTCTGATTGTTATCTATCAAGATATCGAGATGGTTCGCTTTTGAGTAGGTGGTCCCGTCACCCTCGTGACGTTTGAGCGAAAGGTAAGCAAAATTGGCGCTGCCGAATATTAATTCAGCTTTTTTCTGGGCGAGAACAAAGGGATCTTGATTTAGTCTGCTCGGCAGGATCTCTGATTTCGTGGTTTTTAGATGTCAGCCACTAAATGTCACTTATTTTTGTGCTAGAATCAAGATCACATGAAGTGTTAATGCCACTTTACAGGGCCTTGGTAAGGCCACACTTGGAATGCTGCATCCAGCTTTGGTGATCACAAAGTAAAAAATATGTTGAGACTCTAAAAATGAGTGCAGAGAAGAGCCACAAAGATGATTAAAGGAGTGGAGTGTCTAGTTTAATGAAAAGAAGGACTAGGGATGACATAACAGCAGTCTTCTAATATCTGAGGGGCTCCCCAAAGAATAGAATAGAATAGAATAGAATAGAATAGAATAGAATAGAATAGAATAGAATAGAATAGAATAGAAGGTGGAAAGGACCTCGGAGGTCTTCTAGTCCAGCCCCCTGCTCAAGCAGGAGAACCTATACAGTCCCAGACAAGTGACTATCTAGCCTCTTCTTAACAACCTCCAGTGATGGAGCACACACGATTTCTGGTGGCAGGCTGTTCCCCTGGTTAATTGTCCTCAAACTGAGGAAGTTTCTCCTTAAATCCAGATTGTTTCTTTCTTTGTTCAGTTTCCAACCATTGTTTCTTGTCCTGCCCTCTGGTGCTTTGGAGAATAACATGACCCCCTCTTCTGTATGGCAGCCCCTCATATACTGGAATGCTGCTATCATGTCTCCCGTTTCTTCTTTTCTTTAGACTGGCCAAACCCAAGTCCTGCAGCCGTTCTTTGTATGTTTTAGTTTCTAGGCCTCTGATCATCCTAGTTGCTCTAGACCAGGGGTAGGCAACCTTGGCTCTTTTATGACTCATGGACTTCAACTCCCAGAATTCCTGAGCCAGCCATGCTGCCTGGAAAGAGAGAGGTTTCCAAGCTGAGTCATGCTGGCTGAGGAATTCTGGGAGTTGAAGTCCACGAGTCATGAAGGGGCCATAGTTCCCCCATGCTGGCTGAGGAATTCTGGGAGTTGAAGTCCACGAGCCATGAAGGGGCCATAGTTCCCCCATGCTACCTCAGGAATTCTGGGAGTTGAAGTCCACAAATCATGAAGGGGCCATAGTTCCCCCACGCTGGCTGAGGAATTCTGGGAGTTGAAGTCCACAAGTCATGAAGGGGCCATAGTTCCCCCATGCTACCTCAGGAATTCTGGGAGTTGAAGTCCACGAGTCATAAAAGAGCCAACGTTGCCTACCCCTGCCCTAGGCCTAGGCCTCTTTATGACTCGTGGACTTCAACTCCCAGAATTCCTGAGCCAGCCATGCTGAGGGGAAAGGGAGAGGTTTCCAAGCTGAGCCATGCTGACTCAGGAATTCTGGGAATTGAAGTCCGCCAGTCATGAAGGGGCCATAATTCCCCCATGCTGGCTGAGGAATTCTGGGAGTTGAAGTCCATGAGTCATGAAGGGGCCATAGTTCCCCCATGCTGGCTGAGGAATTCTGGGAGTTGAAGTCCACAAGTCATAAAAGAACCAAGGTTCCCTACCCTTGCTCTAGACTAATTCCATTATAATTCCACTCGATTCCATTAATTCTATTCTATTTCCATTCTCTATTCTATTTCTGTTTCTATTCTATTCTATTCCAGGAAAGAAAGGCGACTCTTCACTTTTCTATCTCTATTCTCAGCTGTCTCTGGCCCTTGAGCATTATAGACATGCGGCGGGCTAGAGCGGCACCACTGCCCCGCTTGGTCGACGTGCTTGGTGCGGGGCGAAGCTTTATTCCCGGAAGTGACGTTCAGGAAAAAGTCTCTTGGCGGAACGAAAGAGCAGGAACCGGAAGTTCGGGGCGTCGTCGCCCTAGCAACGCCGTAGGGACGCTGTCTCCAGCGAAGCGGCCGCTGCCATGGCGGAACCGGCGCCGCCCTTGACGCCCACCCCGACCACGACCCCGACGCCGGTGGCCCGGCAGAGCAGCGCCCCCAGCCCCGCCCGGGCCTACCACCTGCGCCCGGCCTTCCACCACAGGTCAGCCGGCTCTCCTGTGATCCCCTTTTTCGCTCCTTTGGTCCTACAACAGCCTTGCGAGGTGGGCCGGCGCGGGGCATTGTGGGAAGCCAGAGCGAGCCTGATCGTCGGGTCTGTAATTGGCCCCAAGTCACCCAGCTGGCATTCATGCCTAAGGCGGGACTAGAACTCACCGTCTCCTGGTGATTGGCCCAAAGTCACCCCGTCAATTTTATGCCTAAGGCAGGACTAGAACTCACCGTCTCCTGGCGATTGGCCCAAAGTCACCCAATTGGCATTTATGTCTAAGGCGGGACTAGAACTCACAATCTCCTGGCGATTGGCCCCAAATCACCCAAGTGACATTCATGCCTAAACTGGGACTAGAACTCACCGTCTCCTGGTGATTCTTCCAAGGTCACCCAGCTGGCCTTCATGTCTAAGGACTAGAACTCACCGTCTCCTGGTGATTGGCCCCAAAATCACCCAGCCTGCTTGACTTGACTTGAACTGAACAACTGCAGTGACTCCCTTAACAACTGCAAGGCGTTGTAAAATGGGGCCAAATTCACTTAACAACGTCTTCGCTTAACAACAGAAATGTTGGGCTCCATTATGGTCGTACGTTGAGAACCACCTGTATACAACTTGGCCGGTCTCTAGAAGCTGTTTCTTCTCCAAAACCAGAAGCCCTTTATTATAGAATTTGCACAAGGGCAAAAAAAAAAAATAGATTAAAGGAGAACTATTGAAAGGATAGAAAGCTTTTTTTTTCTATTTTCAGTGGCTTGTGCATGAAACGGGGAAAAAGATGGTTCAATCAATTTAGACGCACAAAAAAAGTGTGCAGCTCTCCCTTTTGGAGAAATGTCCATGATCAATCTGTGGTCCTCAACTTAGCCCCCGGTCCTCGCGCTTACGTCCAATTTGTGCTTGCCTGTTTTCTAGGGAGACAGATCTTCGGAAGCCAGAGTTTGCAGCCTCCATCTTTCCTACCTGTAGCAGACCCTAAGACTGCTATTTCCCTCTTTTCTTTTTTCTTTTTAAAGATTTTATTGATTTTTTTCTTACATACGTATTATAATTTTTCAACCAACGTGCTGTCTGGGTCCTTTCCCCCCCCCCTTTTTTTTTTTTCTTAGGTTCCGTTCTTCCATGGTGAAAGATTGCATCCACGAAATCCTGAAGGAAGAGCTGGCCAATGTGCAGTACAACCCGGAGGAGATCGGAGGCCGAACCAAAGTCTTATCCGAGCTGATCCGCGACAGACTAAAAGGTCTTTCGATCCGCCTGCATTTGCACACCGGGGACCTTCTCCCCGCCAACCGAGCGTTAACGTCGTCCTGGGCTGAGGGCTGCTGTGATTTTTTTTAATCCTAATTAATTTTTCTTGGCGCTCTTTTTTTCAGAGAAAGGATTGCACCGATACAAAATACTGGTGCAAGTTGTGATCGGGGAACAGAGAGGCGAGGGGGTGAAGTGAGTTTGTCTTCAGTTAAAATTAGGGCTCTCCTTTTGGGTTCTTCAGTCATACTGGTTACATTACAGGCAGTCCTTGACTTACAACAGTTAGTTTGTTTAGTGACTGTTTGAAGTTACAACGGCACTGAAAAAAGGGTCTTAGGACCGTTTTGCACCCTTACGACCGTTGCAATCTCCCCGTGGTCAGGCGATCAAAATTATGACGGTCGCAGCATCCTCCAGGGTCATGTGATCCCCTTTGGCGACCTTCTGACGAGCAAAAATCAATGGGGGAAGCCAGATTCACTTAACAACTAACAGGATTCACAAGCGTAGTGAGAAAGGTCTTAAAGTGGGGAGAACTCACTTAGCCACTGTCTTTCTTAGCAACAGAAATGTTGAGCTCAGTTGTTATAAGTTGAGGACTACCTATATATAGTTCTTCTCCGTAGAACAGTGGTTCTCAACCTTTTTAATGCCGCGACCCCCAAACGGCCGTAAGTCAAGGACTACTCAACCGGTCATAAGTCAAGGACTACTCAACTGGTGCAGCACCATTTGCAGAATGGGACTTTTGGCGGGCTCAGCAGGGCAGAGACAGCCTGGACAATTCCTATTGGCTTTTGAAAGCCAATAGAATTAGACTCAATTCAAGAGAGTCTCTTCTATTGGCTTTCAAAAGCCAATAGAATAAAAGGGAGGAGCACAGCTAAGGAAAAGGGGGAAAAAATGGTGGACTGCATTGTTTGGCGACCCCCATGAAATGGTCGCTCGACCCCAAATGGGGTCCCGACCCACAGGTTAAGAACCGCTGCCTTAGAAGGATCTGGATAGCTAGTGGGGCTACACCTGGAATACTGCGGCCAATTTTGGTCACCACAACACAAAAAAGTTGTTGAGAGTTTGGAAAAAATTCAGAGAAGAGCAACTAAGATGATCCAAGGCCTGGAGACTGAAACATACGAAGAACAGCTGCGGGACTTGGGTTTGGCTGGTCTAAAGAAAAGAAGAAATAGGGGAGACCTGATAGCAGTATTTTAGTATTTGAGGGGCTGCCCCAAGGAAGAGGGGGTCAAGCTAGTCCCCAAAGAACCCAGAAAGCAGGACAAGAAGCAACAGATGGAAACTGATCAAGGAGAGAAGCAACCTGGAATTAAGGAGAAATTTCCTAACAGAGAGGACAATTAACCGGTGGAACAGCTTGCCACCAGAAATCATGGGCACTCCATCACTGGAGGTTTTTAAGAAGAGACTGGACAGTCACTTGTCTGAGATGGTATAGGACACAGGTCGGCAACCTGCGGCTCCGGAGCCGCATGCGGCTCTTTGAGACTTCCCCTGTGGCTCCCAGCCTCCTCTGCCTTTGCAGAGAGAGGCAATTGCACTTCCCTGCTTCTCTCTCTTTCTCTCTCTCTCTGTGTGTTTGTGTGTGTGTGTGTGTGTGTGTGTGTAAAAGAGAGTGCACTCACATTGTTCTCCGAGGAGCTGAAAAGCTTCCTGGGCGGAGCTCCTCCCTTTGCTGCGTCTCTGCAGGAAGCAGGAAGGGCAGGAGAGAGCTAGCTAGCCCAGCTAGGCTGACTCAGGAATTCTGGGAGTTGAAGTCCATGAGTCATAAAAGAGACGAGGTTGCCTACCCCTGAGATTGTTGGAGAACAACTTGAAGCTTGCCAGGTGAGCAGCAGATGGGGGGAGGAGAAAGAGAGAGAGAGAAAGAGAGAGAGAGAGGGAGGGGGAGAGAGAGAGGAAAGAGAGAGAAAGAAAGAGAGCGGGGGGGAAGAGGAGTGGCAGACCAAGGGCAGAGAGGGAGGGAGGGAGAGAGAGAGAGAGAGACCCTTTTGACATCTAAAATGAAGATAACACTGCATATATCCTTTTTTTACCTGTGTGTGTATGTAATTTTATTCTCTTAAAGCATTCTCTCGGTGATCATTGGTTTAATAGTATGGATATTCCCAAGAGTCATATTTTTACTTTTATTTTTAATGTGTGTGTGTGTGTGTGTGTGTGTGTGTATACACATACACATACACAAACACTCTCTCTCTCTCTCTCTCTCTCTCTCTCTCACACACACACACACACACACACCTATAATAAAGATAAAAAAGGATATATGCAGTGTTATCTTCATTTTAGATATCAAAAGGGTTTTGCGGCTCCTGGTGTTTTGTTTTTGGTGGGAAACGGGTTCAAGTGGCTCTTTGAGTGTTTTGGGTTGCCTACCCCTGGTATAGGAGGTTCTCCTGCTTGAGCAGGGGGCTGGACTAGAAGACCTCCAAGGTTCCTTCCAGCTCCTATTCTATGCTATATTAGTTGGAGAGATACTCTTCTTTCATGTCAGAATTTGTCAGTTCACATTTCCATCATTTTTATAGTAGGTGACCAGTCTCTTCTTAAAAACCTCCAGTATTGGAGCATTCACAAATTCTGGTGGCAGGTTGTTCCATTGATTAATTGTCCTCACTGTCAGGAAATTTCTCCTTAGTTCTAGATTGCTTCTTTACTTGATTAGTTTCCATCTGAGGTTTCTTGTCTTGCCTTCAGGCGCTTTGGAGAATATAGCTTGACTGCCTCTTCTTTGGGGCAACCCCTGAGATATTGGAGCACTGCTATCATGTC